>NC_134490.1:31131612-31394173 GCF_040206685.1 Ascaphus truei
TTGTATAGGAATATTTAAATGTGATGGGTTGAAAAAGCTGCATGCATTGTAGATTTCAGACTTAAATAAGTATACAGGGGTATTTAAAATACAGATTTATTAATATACAGGTATACATTTAGGTTTTTGTAGAGTATAAACATATATGGGATGGGAACATTCAGGTGATTGCACCCTACAGATGAATGGGCACAAATAACTATATAAGGGCATTTACTTAAGCAATACAGGGCTGCTAGGAATATCAGTGTGCATGGAAATTTAATGCAGGATATTCGTGGTTATATATTAAACTTTTTACTCATGGATCAAAATTCAGCTAGCAGGATTACTTTTGGGGGAACGATACAAATTAAACTTCCCCCAGGCCTCACATGTTTTGAGGGCTATGTTTAGTTCATTTATAATCAGTCATGCATTTTCAACACCAATAGGTTACTAGAGACGCTACCTCTCGCTGCTTTTTTTTTCTGCGAGTCTCACTGATTTAGGAGTCAGTCTTACTAACTTTTAATATCCGCAGTCTTGAAGACTTTAGTGGAGTCTTGTTTGAAAGCGAACACTTACCCATTAAAATCCCATATTATGGGGGCATCTGGAATCCCCAAATCTCACTGCTTGGGATGCCTGAGTTTTGATAGCTGTGTTACCACTAGTTCTAGGAATCCTGTCACCTCTTCTGATTGACGCGACAGATTCTTGTATTAAAAAAAAAAAAACTAACTGTGAGTAAAAACAGTATGTTCTGATTGACAAATGCAAAGTACAGACGCTTATCTCCCACAACACGTCTGGCGCAAAGCTCTGTAATACGGAACACTGGCTCGTACAGATGTTGTGAAAGTTCCATTTATCCACTGTTCATGGGGAATGTTTTTTCAGCCCAAATTTACTTTACGTTTCTTATATTTCTTATATTTCAAAACATAGTGCCTGATTTCTTAGAATGAATTGAGTTGGTGTCACCTACCTCTTGTGCAAGAAGAGGGTGATTGGTGACAGTGGCACTCGCCTCTTGTGCGGTTGTTTCCGGAGCTAAACTACGGAGACCCCCATTTCTGGCTATACTTATTGGGGAAGGTGCCGCCGGTTCTTCATAGAGGTTTAAAAACCCCTGCGGCACGCTGGCCAATAGAAAGCCTGACACAGAATATTTAAACCTCCATTTTATTTCCCCTGCAAGGTGGGATCCGGTAGCACCTTCTCCGGTAAGTATCTCAGGAAACAGGTTCCCGGTAGCCAAAACCAACGCTGTTGAGCCCTGGAGACAGGGCCGGTGCAGCAAGTGAATTTGCACAGGGCGGCAGTTTCTGAGTGCTGGCAAAAATGAAGCAACTGGGATGCCGTTCCGCAAGGCGGGTTCTCATTCCGACTGAGCCACCTGTGCTGAAGCAGGGATAACCTAAACTGTTGCTAGCCCTTGAGGACTGGAGTTGCCCACTCCTGGTTCAACCCCTTTCACCTACGTAAGTCCCGTGCACACACGTTTGACGTTCATGATACTGTTTGACCGGGGCGGTGATGGCAGTCATCCTTTGCACAGGGCGGCAAAATGCGTGACACCAGCCCTGTGCGTGGAGATACCCCCGCTTCAAATACATGTTAAATAAAAATCAGGTGGAAGTGCTCCTTTTAATCTGCCTTTTGGGGCATCAAACTGAGCTTTTTTTGGGTGGTACTGCACCTTTTTTAAACACTCGCACAACGACACATTTAATGCACGGGTGGACAACTTCAGTTCTCAAGGGCCACCAACAGGTCAAGCTTTCAGGATATCCCCGCTTCAGCACAGGTAGCTCAGTCACTGACCTGTGCTGGAGGACTGGAGTTTGCCACTCCTGCATGAATGCATTGACCGGTGATTGCAATGCGGTCCCACGTTTATCCTATGCCTTTCCGCGCAGGTGGTGATGGGGGTCCAGATGGTGGTGACGCTGCTGATGGCCAGTGTCATGCACAGGGTGTCCCCTTACTGCTCCTTTGGTCGCTGGCTTCTGTGCAATGGCAGGTGGGTCTGTGATAGAGAAGTTGATTAATTAGTTCAAGTCAGAAATAAACTGATCGCCAATGGGGTTATTTTAAAAATGCACTTTTTAACCCCTTAACGAAAGCTCGGTGACAGCAATGTAATGAACCCCCACCCTTTTGAAGGTTCAGTCCCTCCTACGACCAAGACAAACAGTGGCATGTTTAAAGATGCAGTTCTGCCTGGAAATGGTTTTTATTTTGTAAATATTTTCTGTACATAATTGGAACAAGGAGGTCCTAGAGAACCTCGCCATGTTCAGCGCCGCAGACATCCCTGTTCCCGACTAAATTACTAGAGTACCCACTGGTGTCGGGGCTCCCCCCCGGGGTAACACTACAGCCACCATGTTTCGCAGGATCTGCGTGCCAATTTGAAGCCACAATATCATCGGTTGAGGCGTCCGGTTGGTCGTGTTGGATTTCCCATGAAGAGCACGGACATCTTCGGCTGTAATGGTCTTCTGCACTAAAAATAATGCGGTTTCGCACGGTGGGGGCTCCCTGCGGGATTGCTGCTTCAAGGGGTTTAATCGGGGTGATGGTCACTTTGTTAACCTGATGACTTGGGAGAGGGTTAATTTCCTCTGGCTGCTCCCTTCTGTCTGAACAGGAGTTTGCACAGGCAAAGCCCCTCTGCCCCCCTCTATCCTCCCTCCTTATCTTTACTGGCTAACATGGACAGGATGGGCTAGAGCAGGGGGGCACGGCGGTTACCAAGGCCCCGCGCTCTTCCCCAGGCATTTCAATTAAATGCCAGGGAGTGCGCGCAAAGCCTCTAACTTCCCTTGCCTGATCTCCGGCGGTTTTCAACAACTCGTCACCATGGTAGCGCGGCATCAAATGACACTACGTTGTGACGTCAGAAGACGCCGGACACTAGGTAAAGGGGGGGGGGAGCTGTCAAGGGGACGCAGACTGAAATGTTTGCGCACCCCTGGGCTAGGGGATTACCAACACTACCCCCACCCCTCTCTGAGGAGCTGATTAAAAAGACAATGAATTAGGCGGATTGTAGATTTGATTGATCTGGCAAAAAAGAAAAATATTCGTCTATGTTATTGAGTCTGGGCGCCGAAAAGGCCTTTGATAGGATTGATTGGCCCTTCCTCAGGGAGACGCTGGGGGCGTTTGGGTTCGGGGGGCGCCTCCTAGAGGCAATACTAGCCCTTTACAATGGTCCCACTGCAAGGGTGCGACACCAAGGGTTCCCCTCGGAGGTATTTAACATCCGTAGCGGGACAAGACAAGGATGCCCACTTTCACCGTTACTATTTGCTCTCTGCATAGAACCGCTAGCGGCTCATATCAGAGCAAGCCCAGATATAACAGGGATAGATTAAGGGGAGCAGAAACATAAAGTAGCGTTATACGCAGACGATGTAATCTTGACACTGTCAAAACCCCTCACCTCCTTGCCCAACGTCTTTGCGATCTTGGGAACTTTCAGCTTGGTGTCGGGGTTTAAAATTAACCAGGCCAAGTCGGAAGCGCTTAACATCAATCTACCCAAGCCGGTCGAAAAATTGATAGAGCTCAACTTCAATTTTAAATGGCAACCCTCCGCTATCAAATATTTAGGGGTATATATATCACAAAGGACTACAACACACTATACAAAGCAAATTTCCCCAGAATGATGAAGAAACTGAAGGAGGATCTCAGGGTTTGGGCGGGCTATGGTCAACAGCGTCAAAATGAACCTGTTGCCTAAATTGTTATATCTGTTTCAAGCCCTCCCAATACCTCTTGTTAGGACTGAGGTCCTCACGCTGCAGGCTCACATTATTCAATTTATTTGGAATAAAAAAAGCCCACGAATTGCGAAAAACATACTGACAAAGCCAGTAACAAGAGGAGGGTTATCGGTACCTTGCTTGTTGGCATACTACAAGGCGGCACAATTATGCCAAATTGTCCAGTGGCACTCGAACCCAGCAAAAAGAAGATGGGTGGCCCTAGAAACAGAATGCTGCGCGCCAGTAAAACTACATGATCTGATTTGGCTTCCAAAACAGTGCAAGAAATCAATAGGGTTGCCACTCTGTGCAATTGCGAACTCGCTAGCGGTCTGGGAGTCATCTAAATTTAAGGCTAAATTGACCACACGACAGTCGTTGATGACCCCCCTGGTGGGAAATCCGGATTTTGCTCCAGGGCTGTTAGGTGACAAATTTGTAAAATGGACGCAAGCGGGATATTTACGATTAAAGGACCTGGAAGGAAGTAAATATATCAAGACGTTGGATATGATTAAGGATGAGAAAAAGCTACCCAACACAGAATTATTTAGATTCCTCCATGTCAGGGCATTCTATAATAAATTCCCGGTTCGCCCAGCACGAACCAATTTCGAACAGCTGTGTTCCAGAGAGACAGACACAAGGGGACTAACTTCTCGGATGTATAAGGAGGTGATCTGTCCGAAGACTTCTGACGCCCCCCGACTGAAATACATGCGACAGTGGGAGACAGATTTAGGGGAGACGCTAGAGGACGAGGAATGGGATCAAATATTACAGGCAGCAACCAAAAGCTCAATCTGTGCCACGTTAAAGGAGAACGCATATAAAGTCCTAATGCGGTGGTACCATACCCCATTGAAATTATCTAAATTTATCGAGGGCTATTCCCAGCTCTGCCCAAAACAGTGCGGGGAAACTGCTGATTTAAAACATATGCTGTGGTCTTGCCCGAACGTGGTCCCGATTTGGTAATCTATTAGGGAATGGCTAGAAAGGATCCTCAATTTGGAGGTCCCCCTGGACCCGTGGCTGTTCCTCGTGGGCAGACGGCGTCAGGGCGTGTCCAACGCGACACTCAAATTGGTTGCACATTTCGCAACCGCCACGAGGTGTGAGATCGCAGCAGTATGGAGACAACAGGAATTACCCACTATATCCAAAATCAGGAACAGAATTTGGCATGTCTGCCAGATGGAGCAGTTGACGAGTTGGATCAACGACTCTGGCCCCAAATTTCTAAACGTATGGGCCCCATGGCTGGCCCAAACAGACATCCCGGGGGTGGACGCCGCCACAATTTTGCACTAATATATATAAATGCGTTCTCCTTGGACAGATCAGACCCGACGGGACGTTGACATAGCGACGGAGAACGTAGAACTATTGAGACATCCACAATACACCCTAGCGTACACACAGAGCAAAAAGCAGTTCCTCCGCTCCGATGCAGCAGCTCCAGGTGCCCCCCACCCCCACCCACCCCACTGTGTCCCACCCCAGTTTTGTTTGTCCTGTCTGTCTTAGTGATGTGGTTTACGCGTGGTTTGTTACGTCTGTCTCATGTCCTGTCTAAGTGTCATTGTTTTGATGATAAAATTGTGTATTCTGTAACGTATGCCAATAGGTGGTGATATTATGTACGCACTGTAATACCAAATAAAAATGAGTTATAAAAAAAAAAAAAAAGACAATGAATTAATGTTGCTGATGTTTTCCTAGTTTATTCCGTTACAAACACCCGACAGAGGAAGAGCTAAGAGCGCTGGATGGGAAGCAAAGACCCAGAGGCAAGAGAGAAAGGTACGGTGCGTTTATATATTGGTGGTGTTTTAATAGGGAAAAAGTGCCAGAACCCTAAGAAAGTAATTTACACGTAAACTACAATTAATAATTCATCTTTAAATATGCCCAATCTGAAGCCTGTGGAAATAACAAGTTATTTTGTCACGGAGAATAAAAGGTGGGAATTGAACCCACGCCGCCAAGATATTTGATATAATTACAATAAGTGTGAAAAAGATACTTTCAGGGAGATAAAGTGACCCGTTGATGTGATTTGGCTGAAGCCGAAATCAAAACGTACATGTTGAAGACCAATGCCATTCTCTGCGTAATTGAAAATAGACGTATAGATCCAGTGAGCACAAGAATTGAAGTGTGTGTCCCCTATAGGAGGATGGATGGGGTGACAGAGGACAAGCCCCTAACGGTCCCGAGAGACATAGACCTACACTTGGACACCCAGCCAATCACTACCATGGACGCCCTAGGTAAGTCAGAGCTCCTTCTAGCTTTGTAATGTTACAGTCACTTGAGTTCCTTTTTAAAGCCCTTCAATGCCAGAGGTGTCATCAACACATTGACTATGGCCCTGAAAGGGTTACTGGTGCACTGTTTGCTTGGAAAATGAACTTGCCACAAAGTAAATAATTATGGAGTATGCACACTCCCGGACGCCAAAACCCATTTCTACATGACCTTCTCCAAATATTATGATTCTTCACCCCTCACTTGCCAACACCATCTAACTCTCTGCCCAAGCCTAAGAGTGGAATGGATAAAACAAAGATGGCGGTATCTTTGCATAGGATTTCGCAAGGGCGAAGGATAGCTTCATCTAATTTGTTCTCTTTGCTCTTTTCCCAGTGCTTCGCTACTTCCTGGAGTATCAGTGGTATATAGATTTCGCTCTGTACTCAAGCATCATCTACCTGTTCACCGAGGGGTACTTCTGTCTGGTGGATGCCCAAAATGAAGTTAATATTGGGGTCCTCTGGTGTTTACTCACTATCATCTTCTCCATGTATCCTTGAACATGGGGCTAAAGAGGGGGGGGGGGGTACTCTAGATCCTAAAAACTGGTTTACAGCGTCTACACAGGACCAATAAATAAAGGGCATATACAAGTCTATATAACTACATCATAGTAATAATCGCCCATAAAAACCCATTCACACCCAAAGTAAAACTTCTACATTTTTATTTTCCAGGTCTCCTGTATTTCCAATCTAATCTGGTAGTGACAACCCTCATCATTAGTTTGTGCACACCAGATAATTTAAAATGTGCCTGCAGAGTGTAGGAATAAGTCTTTATTATGAAAGATTAGATACAGATTGTAAAAACCTTCCAATTTGTTTCATTAATATGGAACACCATTTTCAAAAATATTTACACATGCGTTTATTTGTCCATTGATTTTAAAAAATAGTGTTCAACACGAATATTAAGCATGTCGCTGCCATGAGTTCATTTTGGTTTAAGGCATTACATCTGAGTGATTTGACACCTATTACAAAAATCTGACACCTAGAAGTATTTGAAATCATTTACCTTGGTTTGTAAACATGGGGAGACGACACTTGGGATGGGGTTTGATTTCCTCTTGCTGCTCCCTTCTATTTAATCACTCTGTGCAGAACAGGAGTTTGCACTGGCAAAGCCCCCTTATCTTTATTGGCTCTCAAAAAGACAGGGTGGGCTAGCAGTGGTGCTCAACTCCACTCAAGGGCCAACAAAAGGTCAGGTTTTAAAGATACCCCAGCTTGAGCATAGGTGGCTCAATCTTTAACTGTGCCACCTGTGCTGAAGCAGGAATATCCTTAAAACCCGACCTTTTGTTGGCCCTTGAGTGGAATCGAGCGCCCCTGGCTAGAGGTTGTGCAAACACATGATTGACGAGCGAGCACCTCCTCATTCAGGGGCCCAGATGAAAATAACATGCTTCCTCATTATTCAAATAAACCAAAAACAGCCAAATCTTTGCCATTAAGTGTGATAGGATGTTTTTAACCCCTTCATTGCTTGGGGGGGGGGGGGGGATTGCAATATCCCCTGGTGTAATGGGAGGGAGAAATGTTGGCGTCTTGTCAGTTTCCTTACCCAGAAGGCCGCAGCAAGGTCCTGTTCATGGTGATGCAGCATTACTTCCGGTCAGAAGAGGGAGGGGAGCGGTCGGTCTGCCTCACCTTTGCATTTCTCTTCGTCCTCATCGCCATGGTGGCGCTGATCATGAGGGAGGAATACCTGGAATTCGGGCTGGAGCCAGGTAACGGTCATCCAGTGTCATGCCTGCCGTAGACAGGTGGAGTCCTGCTGCTAAGTGACACACCCCGGGAACCAGTGACTCGCTGATTCTGCCTCTCCCACAGCAGGGTGACAGCCACAGGGGACTAGCGATGCACTGATAAGAAGGGACTTATAACCCATTGAATTTGTACTTGACACTAAAGGGTGACAGTAGGGACCTGTGTCCCGTCACGGCTGCTCCTCCCACTACAAAGAGACACAGAGAAACAAGGTGTCTACCACCCATGCCACTAAGTAAATGTTAGCCACTGCTCTCTTTCAGCCTGTGACAATTCTGTGTCACACGGCAGGGAATGTTCCGCTCTTAACTGTCCCTCTCTCGTCCGCTCAGGTCTGACAAGCGTCGGTCATAATCTGGAGCTTTTCCTGAAGCCGCTTGGCTGGCAGTGGTCGTAAGTCTGCTTCTCACACTACCATCTCACTGCAGAGAGGCACTGTGGGAGTTGGGTTACCAGTTTGTGATGGCTATAAATATGGGATTAGTGGAGAGTAACTCCAGTGTAAGCAGTATAGAGCGTGCAAGCCTATGTATCTGTACATGTGAGTTCATGTGAAGATGTGTATATTATTGTATACATCACTGTGTATCTGTGACGGAGTATCAGTGTCTTCTGTATGTGTATCCTTGTGTAATAGTGAATTTGTGCAGTGGTTAAATAGCATTAGGTGCTGGTATTGGGGTCAGCAGCTATAAATGGCAGAGGGCACCATTAACCCTTCCCCTCTGACATTGTAAGGGGTTAAAATTTGCATATTAAATATTTGCCCCGTCTAATTCCCATAGGGGCACCTACCTCTGTGATAAGAGGGTGTCTCATGCCGGTGATTCCTAGCAGTCAGCATATCCTGTTATCTGGATGCAGGTGCGACTAACTATACAGGGGAGTGGGGCCTTGTACGATCTGATTGGTCGATGTCATAGCCCCTCCACGCTTGCCTTGCGTGCGGTTGATGTGACTCCATCTTTGTTTTTTTTTTATTTGCCCCCAAGGATTCCCTTCACCAAACTCGCTTTCAAAATCGCCCTGGTGGCTATCTGCTCTTTCCTGGGCGGATGCCTCACCTTCCCCGGCCTGCGATTGGCTCAAACTCACTTGGACGCTTTAAAGATGGCGGCTGACAGACC
Organism: Ascaphus truei; assembly: GCF_040206685.1. Classification (NCBI taxonomy): domain Eukaryota; kingdom Metazoa; phylum Chordata; class Amphibia; order Anura; family Ascaphidae; genus Ascaphus; species Ascaphus truei. Next base: position 31,140,598 of record NC_134490.1, read on the forward strand.
AGTGCTCCAGTAAGTGCACTATTAGACGTAGTGTTACTTTTTACATTTACAAACTAAAGGGTTGGATTTTTTTTTTTTTTTTAAGGAAACATCAGATCATTAATTCTGATAAACATCACAGGCGCTAGTTTACTGGTCCTATCTGGAACGGCCCATTTAAAGATTGCACCTTACTGTGACGGCTCTTTCACTTCACTGTGGCCATTTTTTCCTGCCCACAGGCTGCTGCTACATGCCAGCTTCCTGCCACCCGTCTTCGTGGTCGTACTGTGGATCAAGCCACTCACCAGAGATTTCCTGCTGAAAGCACCAATGGGGAAGGAGTCTGTGGAGCTGTGAGTGGTACTGGCTGGTTCAGCAGCTTGAAGGATTCTGGGTAGCTCCTTTTTGTGGCTCTGCAGTACAGCTGTGTGTGTGTGATCTCTAGGCAGATGCCTTAACCCTTCAATGCCAGAAGGGCCTACAAAGCTAAAAAGAACAGATTACTTCCCATTTTTTTTTAAGGCTTTAACACCCCTCTGCCCCTCCTTACATCTCAGCCCCAGTTTCTCATTATACACCAAGGATGTCTTCTCCCTACCACTTTTGTATCTAAACCCCCTCGCTCACCTAAAACCTCTCTCCTTCACTGCCCCACACCTCTGGAATGCCCTTCCCCTCAGTACCCGACTGGCACGTCTCTATCCACCTATTAAGATCTTTCTTAAAACACACCTCTAACGAACCATCTGGGTAGCTCCACTGGCTGACACTATACATCCCATCTGCACTGATTTTGACCCCTTGCAGACGCACTTACCATTACACCCTTTTACTGAATCTCTGAGTTCTCCCTACTTAGCACTTGGATTGTAAGCTCTTCAGGGCAGGGACGCCTCCCAGTGTCTACTTATGTCTGAAGCGCTTATTCCCTTTTTGCCACACGTTACTGCTGTAAAGCGCTATATAAAAGATATACATATAAAAATTTTAATCTATCCTAATTCCCCTCTAAAAATACTTACTTCATACAATTTCCACACAGACCTGCCAAGCAAAAATCCCGACCTGCCAAGCAAAAATCCCCCTCCACCCAATTTTGTTTTCTTTTTGGGGGAGGTAGGGGGTCCCTACATATGTGGCCCCTCACTTCCAGGGACACCAAGCTTCCCAACATTTGTATTTTTGGTATAAAGGGGGATCAAGAAACCCACTTTAGCACTCAATTCCCTAGACTGATTGGTATATGGTTGACATTAAAATAAATGTTTATTAATCATCAATGATAAAAGAATGGGGGTTAAAATCCAAATAAGGAACACACACATATGAATCGTATGTCGAGTGCTTCCTGCACTCTGGATTATAATAAAAACGAAACAAATGAGTGAAATTAAATCAATGGTTCGAAAAAGGGGCTGATGTGCAGATTGCCTTTGATATTGAGGTGTTTCTACAACAGTATTGTATGGGCAGAGACTGAATGAGACGTGTAACAGCCTGTGTAGGTGGTCTGGCCCCTGGGGCTAAATAACACCCTGTAAAGGGGGTGGGGGGATTGAGGGTGTAGTGTTCCCTCCGATAGATACCAGATGTATACCCAGTGTGACACCACACTGTACCAAATGATAGGTACCGAGACTGCAATGGTATATACAGATAGTAATTGTGTAAGGTGTCCTATCATGAAGCTGATCACTGGTGAAGTGGTGACTCAGCTGTAACTGCTAGCAGAGGTACCAAGAGTGCCGTGTGGCTATTAGTATGCCTATGCCCATATTATAGAATGGGCTCAACCGCACCATCACCACAATTTCTAGGCTGAAGCGGGGTACCCCTCTTATATATTATTTGTATTTTTGGGCAAGCAACATATGTTGGAAACCGGTTCCCATATTAAAAATAATATAAGGCCAGTACATAACATTGCCAGCACCATTGGAAGCTTTTACCTCGTTTAACTCCACCTTGGGGGGGGGGTCGGGTTATAATTATCTCACTGGCTACTAAGGGATTAACAAATTCCCCATTTCTTGTCCCTTCCACAGCAGGGTAGATGACGAACACAGACAGAAGGGGCCCTTAGTCTGTCTCTACCACGCACTGAAAGGGACAGAGGCAGGCACCCCCATCTGACCCCTTTGCCCCAAGCCTCCCTAAAACAAGTTTCACACGTTCGCCAACTGAGGCGCGCGTCCCCCCCCCCCTTTTTTTTAAACCCATATCCTCACCCCCTGCACAGGATGTCCAACGCCACATACAACACTTTCCGCCTGTGGTTCATCGTGGCCCTCTGCCTGCTACGTTTCGCCATGACACGGTTCCACATGCAGGCGTACCTGGGGCTGGCCGAACGCTGGGTGGAGCAGATGAAGAGAGAGGCGGGACGCATCGCCACGCTGGAGATCCAGCGCAAGGTGAGGGAGGTGCTGGGAAATCTCCGTGCGCTGCAGCCTCCGGTTAAGACCTTTTTAAGCTTTTTTTTCCCCCCTTGCTACCCAGATCACACGCATCTTTTGCTACCTGACCGTGGTCGCCCTGCAGTATCTGGCTCCGATTATTCTCACCCTTCACTGCGTCCTAGTGCTCAAATCTCTGGGTACGTAAAGCTGGACAGCATTGTCAGTCCCTGCGTCAGCACAGGTGGCTCGGTCTTCGACTGAACCACCTGTGCTGAAGCTGGGATATTCTGAAAACCTGACCTGTTGGGGGTGCTTGAGGATTAGAGTTGAGCACCCCTGATATAATGTACTAACTTATGTCAGCGAGATCTGTGGCTGAGAACCTGGGGGGGGGGGGGGGATAGAATATTGTGTTTTATAAAAAGACACAGTACCAGCAAGCTCAAAACCCAAACCCACTATGCATATGTGTCAAAAGGAATGCTACTGGGACAGTGACCTAATGTATACAAAAAAAGCCCCAATGCTACTTCCAATCTGACAAATTATATAGTTTAATACCATCCATTTTTCTTCTCATACGTATGGGTCTTCTAGTTCCATTCCTTTGGCCAAAGCATTAAAAGCCTGCAACCTCGTCACGCTAACCCCTTTCCTGCAGGTCCGACACTACCTGCTAACGTTCTTCTCGCCTCGCTAACGGGGAAAGAAAGGCCTCGCACTGGTCATTCACAAGTAAATGACAGGACCGGATATTAAAAGTGTGCTGTGTGACAGACCTCCCAACAATTGTTACCAATTGACATTTAAAGACACACAGTCCCAGCTCAAACCCCAAACCCACTATACTGTATGTACTTGTGTGAAAAGCAAAGCTATACATAACTATATTTAAAAAAAAAAAAAAAGTCTCTTCTCCCCACCCTCCCCGAGTAAACTCACATTTAACTAGGGTGACCATATTTTCACCGGGGCAAATTTTGTACATGAGCGGCTGGCAACTTGCCAGCCACGCATGCGCGATTGCCAGCCGCTCACACACAAGCGCAGGAAAAGGAAAAAAAACAGGACTTCTATAAAACATAAATTTTAAAAAGTTGGGACCCGGGACATAGTTAAAAATAAAAATTCGGGACATCTGGTCACCCTACATTTAACCCCTTCACACCCAGATTGAACTGCAATCCCTTGTACAGTGCGTATCTAAAAAAAAAGGAGGGTGTAGGTGAATTAAAGTGTGTTATATTTTAACTTACATTTATTTACACGTGTAATATATTGAATTATATGTATATTGGGAACACACACAAAGATATATAAATATAATTAGTGCGCATCTTAAAATAACGGGTGTGTGTATATATATAGGTGACTATTCTTGGGGCCTGTACCCCGAGCCCCCCGGCTTCTCACCTGCTGTAGACTCTGCTCCATCCCTCCCCGCCATCTCCGCGGAGGAAGACGACTCAGAGGACGTCCAGGCCGCGGTGGAGCAGATCACGGGGGCCCTGGGCGCTCTGCGCGGCCTCTTCACGCCGTTGTTTTACCGCGGCCTCTTCGCCTTCCTGACCTGGTGGGTCGCCGTGTGCCAGCTCGTCACCTGCCTGTTCGGCCTGTACTTCCACCAGTACCTTGGCACTTCGTAGCAGGAATCCTGGTGGATTAGTTACCGGGAAGAAGAAGGCGCATGGTCTCGGGCTACTTGGTTTCCTGTCCAAAGGGCTATTTCTGCAGTCTCTGCTGGTTCCTCTGGCAGCAACCTACCAACATGAGAGCGACACCAACCAAGGAGCTGAAGTGGATTCAAAAGTATTAGTACTGTGCCTCATTCAAAAATATCTACGTTTGCTGAACACGGACTGCATTTTGGCTAGATTGAAGGGATATTTATACTGGAACTGGGGGGGTGGGGGGGGGTCTGAAATAAAACACCCTTGTGTTTTGAAAAAGAAAATTGAGCAGTACTTCTGTAAATAGAGTTTGTACATTAAATTGTTAATAAAAGTAGCGGTGCGGGGGGGGGTGAGAATAAAGTAACGGGCGGGGGGTGTGTGAGAATAAAGTAACGGGCGGGGGGGTGAGAATAAAGTAACGGGCGGGGGGGGGTGTGAGAATAAAGTAACGGGCGGGGGGTGTGTGAGAATAAAGTAACGGGCGGGGGGGTGAGAATAAAGTAACGGGCGGGGGGTGTGTGAGAATAAAGTAACGGGCGGGGGGGTGAGAATAAAGTAACGGGCGGGGGGGTGTGAGAATAAAGTAACGGGCGGGGGGTGGGAATAAAGTAGCGGGGGTGTGTGAGAATAAAGTAACGGCGGGGGGGGGGTGAGAATAAAGTAACGGGCGGGGGGGTGAGAATAAAGTAACGGGCGGGGGGGTGGGAATAAAGTAGCGGGGGGGGTGAGAATAAAGTAACGGGCGGGGTGGGAATAAAGTAGCGGTGCGGGGGGGGAATAAAGTAGCGGTGCGGGGGGGTGAGAATAAAGTAGCGGTGCGGGGGGGAATAAAGTAACGTGCGGGGGGGGAATAAAGTAGCGGTGCGGGGGGGTGAGAATAAAGTAGCGGTGCGGGGGGGGGGGAATAAAGTAGCGGTGCGGGGGGGAATAAAGTAGCGGTGCGGGGGGGTGATCATAAAGTAACGTGCGGGGGGGAATAAAGTAGCGGTGCGGGGGGGGGGAGAATAAAGTAGCGGTGCGGGGGGGAGAATAAAGTAACGGGCGGGGGGGAGAATAAAGTAGCGGGGGGGGAATAAAGTAACGGGCGGGGGGGAATAAAGTAGCGGCGGGGGGGGAATAAAGCAACGGACGGGGGGGGAATAAAGTAACGGGCGGGGGGGGAATAAAGTAGCGGGGGGGAATAAAGTAGCGGTGCGGGGGGGAATAAAGTAACGGACGGGGGGGGGAATAAAGTAGCGGTGCGGGGGGGAATAAAGTAACGGGCGGGGGGAGAATAAAGTAACGGTGCGGGGGGGGAGAATAAAGTAGCGGTGCGGGGGGGGGAATAAAGTAGCGGTGCGGGGGGGTGAGAATAAAGTAGCGGGGGGGTGAGAATAAAGTAACGGTGCGGGGGGAATAAAGTAGCGGTGGGGGGTGAGAATAAAGTAGCGGTGCGGGGGGGTGGGAATAAAGTAACGGGGGGGTGAGAATAAAGTAACGGTGCGGGGGGGGGAATAAAGTAGCGTGGGGGGGTGAGAATAAAGTAGCGGTGGGGGGGAATAAAGTAGCGGTGGGGGGGGTGAGAATAAAGTAGCGGGGGGTGAGAATAAAGTAACGGGCGGGGGGGAGAATAAAGTAACGGTGCGGGGGGGGGGGGGAATAAAGTAGCGGGGGGGGTTGAGAGGAAAGTAACAGGCGGAGGGGTGAGAATAAAGTAACGAGGGGGGTGAGAATAAAGTAACGCGGGGGGGGGGGTGAGAATAAAGTAGCGGGCGGGGGGTTGAGAATAAAGTAACGGGGGGCGGTTGAGAGGAAAGTACCAGGCGGGGGGTGAGCATAAAGTAACGGGCGGGGGGAGGGGTGTGAGCATAAAGTAACGGGCGGGGGGAGGGGTGTGAGCATAAAGTAACGGGCGGGGGGGAGGGGTGTGAGCATAAAGTAACGGGCGGGGGGGGAGGGGTGTGAGCATAAAGTAACGGGCGGGGGGGAGGAGGGGTGAGAGCATAAAGTAACGGGCGGGGGGGAGGAGGGGTGTGAGCATAAAGTAACGGGCGGGGGGGGAGGGGTGTGAGCATAAAGTAACGGTGCGGGGGGGGTGAGAATAAAGTAACGGGCGGGGGTGTGAGCATAAAGTAACGGTGCGGGGGGGGGGTGAGAATAAAGTAACAGGCGGGGGGTGAGAATAAAGTAACGGGCGGGGGGGGTGTGAGCATAAAGTAACGGGCGGGGGGGGGGGGGTGTGAGCATAAAGTAACGGTGCGGGGGTACGTTAATGGTGAGGCGATGCAGGTGTGTGCAACCAAAGCAGTGGGAGCAGAATGGTTCATCGCAGCGGCAGTGAAGGGGTTAATGCTCTGGAATGTGCTCTCCTGCAGCTGATCCCCAGATCCCTGATCCAGCAGCAGAACATGGTGCTGGTGTAATCTATTCACAGCCGCAGACGGCCGTTCCCAGGGGTCCCACCCAGACATGACCCCAGGGCTGAGACGGAGCGTGTGTGACACTGCTGGGCCGTGTTCACACGGGCCTTAATGGGGCTGCTAAATGAGAGGAGGTCCAGTTAAGAAGGATGCGGATCCCGGATACACACACACACACGTGGGGAAGGAGTGTGTCTGTGCTGCATTACACATTGAGATTTGCTGCTTGTAATAATTTGCCGGGAAGTCTGGCAGGGCAAATCATTTGTAGGCCTGTTAACCCTGTCGCTGCCAGAGCCCCATACCAACATGGTGTTGCTTGCACCAATGGCAAGTGTGAAATAGCAGAGCCACCTAGAGCCATATAAACTAATTGTACGAGTATATTTAGCAGGTTAAATGCTGATATGTATTTTGTTTAAACATGTAATCTCTTTCAAGGTAAGACTGGCCACCCCGAGTTTACACTTTGTAAAGTAATTATGATGCGGTTATGGAACAGATAAGGAAGCTGATCACATTCATACATTAATAAACACACAGATACCCAACAAGCTCTGAGAAACCCCAAACATTACCACATAATATATATATATATATATATATATATATATATATATACACAGTATAAGTGTCAAAAGGAGTGCTAGAAGGCGTGGCTAAATGTATATCACAAACAAAGATGCCCAAGGCATACATTATTTTTGTCTACATTTTGCCAGTAAATGTAGACGGCAAATACCGCAGCGCCCTCATGTGGAGGAACGTAAATGAAATGTAAAGCAGCATTGTGAATATACTGTACTAGGGACATGTACCTCTCACCCCTTCCTAATACACAGACATCAGGAACACATACCTCTCACTGTCATCTCAGTGACAGTGAAATGTTTAAACACACACACACACACACACACACACACAAAAAAGTATATATATTTTTTAAATAAATAAAAATCAGTACGTTTTTTTATTTTGTTTTCTTCTTTTATTAAATATACAATCTCTTGGCACAGACATTTAAAATATAGATATAGATATATATATATATATATAAAACATTTGACAAAAGTGCCGTCACTGCAACAAGGTAAAACAGGACAGAGCAGGAAACGTCAGTCTTATTTTCTGTTTGTTCGCAAACCCCTAAGAATAGCTGCTGTCGCTCCGCGCGGGCCTGCAACGCACTGCGGAGACATGTATGTAACATGCAGGGCGGTGCTCATCTTGCCGCATCAGCACTGCAGATATCCTGCTTCAGCACATGTGGCTCAATCAGTGGCTCAAATTGAGCCACCTATGCTGCAGGGATATCCTGAAAACCTGACCTGTGGTGGCCCTTGAGGACTGGAGTTGGCCACCCCTGGTGTAGATGTTATACTATTGCATCCTTACCAGACATGTTATAGTGTTAGAAAAAAGAAGGGGGGGGGGGGGGGGGGAGATTCAAAACCCTCCAGCACACACATTACAGCAAAGACTGAAAAGCCGTGCGTTTGCCTTCTTGGGTCCCCAAAAACTGCCGCGTTATCACCGGTCACAGGAAAGACACGCACAGCTTCAGGTCTGCTGTGATCTGCAATGCTCTGCGGTTTAGGGTTATGTTAACGATCGGCTTCATTAACATACAGTGCAGCATGTCCAGTGCCCCCTCCCCCCACCCCCCCCACACACACCAAACGGTGAATGCACATTTGGAGGTCGCTCTGCATAGTACATAAAAGCAATACAGACATGTGCACATTAATACACCTGCAAAATATACCGGTAAAAGGCCTTACATGTTAACCCTTTCTCTGCCAGAGGACTAAGCCATGTAACATCCCAAGCAGTGCGCTGTTGGCCAATGTGACACAAGAGAGGTTAATTCCATGCAGTGCCAAAACACTGTTCTCTTATTTGATTGGAAAGCTCTTTGGAAGTTGAAGATGTCCTGTTACAAACATAGCTGGTAATGATCAATCTTACAGCATATGTACAACACACACAGACACACACTTTAGTTGTCATTAGGCCACAGCAGAAGGATTAAATTTAGAGCGATATTTTAGGACACACCGTGGCACGTAACAAAGATAAGGCTAAACCTTTAAACACATTTAAAAAATATTTATATATACACACATTTTTTTACATTAAAATAATAATAAAAAAAAAAAAAACTAAACCTGCAAGAGCTGATGCAATTAATTAGCCCAGTTTATCTGCGTTATTAAATCCAGGTGCTGTCGGATTGTGGAGCTGAAGCCTATATATGGTGTTGTCCAGAAGCACACACACCTACCTTTATGTCCATAAATAATGTTCCTAGCAGTCATATCTCATTTCATGATAATGACAGTTTTCTCAAAGCAATACTTTGACATGGAAAACGTTTGTCCTTTTACAGGTTTGAACATTAAAGGCCGTTACAGATGTCTCAGAAACAGCTGGGATTGTATGGCAGGCTTTATATAAATGGCATGGTCTCTTTGCTTTGTGCAATAAAAGGTTCAAGCTAATAATTCCTAGCTATTTGTACATCTATCCATAGACAGAGTTATAGACATATATAGGGCTCTCTGCCTGTCTATATACGCATATATAATCACAGCTGTCACTAAACCTGCTGAAGGGACTGCGACTCCTGAAATTTTGTGCTTTTCTGTAAAAAAATAAGACATTTTTGAAATGTCCTTGTGATTATATTACCGAGCGCATCCAACTATACGTTTTTGCTCATTGTAATTGGGATGGTCTCATCCTGCTGGCCTGCACCAGCTGCTAGAAACAAGACGCCACCTTGAGCATAAAGGCACCGTGAGAGAAAGAGACCCACACATTTTTTGAAGATCAGCAATAAAATCAATATGATGGAGGGAGCTTGTTTGGCCATATTTGCACCAGGATTATTTCATGTAGTTTTAGATATAAATTAATTTATGTCTGCTTAGGTTTTTGTTTTTTTTACCTACATCACCTAAAATAGCTATAGACATTTATTATATTATATATATATTTTTTTTTTACACACGCGCGCAAATCTCTCTGGCACTGAAGGGGTTGCATCTCTCTGAAAGGCAGGTTGCACCCTTATTACAAGGCAATTCACACAAATTATATTAAAAAAAAAAAAATTTGATTCTCACACGTTGGCATATAAAAAAAAAAACCACAACAAAAAACCCCAAAATGTTTGGCTTGTGCTGTTCCAGGAGACCCCAGGGATTTAGTGTGGAATCTCCACGTGCTGAAGCCTCACGAATGACATTATACGCCCGAGATTCTCCTGCGGTGCCTGCATCCATACTATATTAACAATGTGTAGCTACAAGGGGTGTTAACACTGCCCAGAGTGAGCAAGCACCAGTGCTCCATTTCATGATCCAGTCGGTTACCCATGAACGCCTTCCAATCATAAGCGGGGCTCTCCTATAATGAGCTGGGCTAAAACAGACTTCACACAGGGCGGTCCTGGCAAAGGTATAATGTAGTCTTCTTTGGTCTTTTCTGCCAAGAAGCGTGTGCCGTAAATAGCGATGGCACTTAACCCTTTCCCTGCCAGGAAATCTGTTGCAAGCTCCCCTGACAAGGGAAAGGTTAATGGAACAGACCCCCTCCCAAATGCACTTCGACCACCCCCTACTCCCAACTATAGACACGTTGCCCTCAACAGGATTAACTGGCTGGTCAACTCTGATGTCAGGATGTTTCCCAGCAGCCAGTGTGTGTTCGGGGTAACCAATATTCAGAACATTCACTTCAGAACAATAGTGGGGGGGAGGAGGGGTTTGTCCAATATAGGAATCGCTTTGACCGAAAGACAAAAAGCTATAGGGCAGGCGGTTGCCGCTTTAATCCCTTTGCTGCCAAAGGGGCAGAATTATGCTTTTCTGGTCCCTCCGGCAGCACAAGGGTTAAAAGGTCAAGTCATCCCCTACCGCTGAATGCCAGATGTTCTCTGTAACTTCCTCAGCAGGATCTGCGTCGTGTCAAAGGTGGTGAAGCTTATGCCCACGGCGATGGGGCCCTTCACCCAGTTCATGCTGAGGCCCTTGTACAGGCCGCGAATTAACCCTTCCTCTGCCACCACCTCCCGAATGGTGCCCAGAATGGAGCCGTATGTGTGCCCTGTGACACCCGCTGTCTGCATTCGCCGCCTTACCACGTCCAGCGGGTAGGAGGCAGACTGCCCTAGGAGTCCAGCGCAGGCGCCAAAAAGCAGGCGTTCAAAGGGGTATGGCTGTGTCCTGCCACTGTGCTCTGGAGGGGGAGCAAAAACAGGAGCGGTTACAATGGGGAGGTTCAGTGAGCACCAGATAATAGCACTTTCAGGGTCATATACTTGCTTAAAAGATTCAGCCACCCTTAAAAAAACTCTATTTGTGTCCTGTGGAAAAAAAAACAAGGTTTTCCCTTTCTCCGGGTCCCCTAAACCAGGGATGCTCAACTCCAATCCTCAAGATCCCCCAACAGATCAGGTTGTAGTGATATCCCTGCTTCAGAACAGGTGGCTCAGAGGCTCCGTCTTAGACTTAAAAACTGATGGCACAGGTGGCTCAGAAGCTGGGATATCCTTAAAACCCCGTTAAGGGGGTCTTGAGGAGTGAAGTTGAGCACCCTCTGCCCCAAGCGCATATTTTTCGGCTCATGTTGCTCCGTATAAGGAAGATATTCTAAATAATGAAAGCACAAGAGTGGAAAAGAATGCACCTGTAGATCTAAAGATTGATAAAGTCTGATCACCAGAAGAGATGAGATAAAGATTGTGAAAACCTGCAGAAGCTTTGTCTATACTTGTCTGGCTAGTTTTTTTTACAAATATTTAACCCCATACATGTCACTTTGGTCCTAACAGGAGCTGCCCCTAAGCATTACAATTGTACTTATTTGTTTAACATACAAATTTATACATTTTCTACAGCACTAGAGTGCCACAGGACCTCCGGCATTTGCCATCATATGACCTCTCTAACAGCAAATCTCCTGACTATCACCGCCCTCCCCCCACCCCCCCACCTGATGGAAACGGAAGTGGAGGGGGCTGCATGACCAATCCCTAAAAAACTAGCCCTTCCCCAAGATGTATCTGGCACATTAACAGCACCTCTGGCATGCCTGGGAACCAGGGCACTGCAAATGGTAAAAACCCTTCAAAGTATCTTGTTGCTGTGTAAGTATTAAAGTTTCAAACAATAAAAAAAAAAAACACTTGTTAAAAAATAAAAAAAACCTCCACTATTTAACCCATATAATGTGCCACAGTCATTAGTTCAACCTAAAGGTGCAGTTCCCCTCGCAAATGACCTCTCGAGTGAGCTCCATGTCATGCTATTAAAAGCAGAACAATAACATTTAGTTTCTTTTGCTCCTTAGCGGTTTTATTTCAATTTTTATCAAGAAGGCCCAAAGCCTGCACTAGTGTCTACATGGCAAGCCCTGCTTTTCATCCTCTTTTGCTTAGTCCCAGCAAGCAGCACAACTGCAGTTTTACATGCAGACTACAAAGTGTCTCAATGGTGAAACGCTCTTCTCCTTCAAGTCTACCAATGACACTAATTAGCAGCCATAATAATTTAGGTTTTAGGCTATTTTTTTTAGCCTTAAAATACGGTTTAAAAATCTCTAAGCAGGAAAAAATAGGAGGTGAAAACAGACCTTTACATTACAGGGAAGAAAATGAGAAACAAACCTACTGATATTTTGGTTTCTTCAAATCCTCTATGGCAGCCAGAAATAACTTGGACATAACTCTTCCTTCTAGCTGGGGTAGGACAAGAAGTCTGCCGAAGGTATTAAAATTAGGTGTGGCATGTTCCCTGGTCAGTTATCGAAGGTCCTAGAAAGGAGTAGACTGCTAAAAAGAAAAACAGGGGAGGGAAGTAGGCTGCCATAAAAGGACTTTAAGAAACCGAAATATCCATAGGTACATTTCCGATTTTCTTCAGCATCCTCTATAGCAGCCAGAAACAACTGGGATGTCCCCAAAGCAGTTAAATTGGGTGGGTACATCCTTCGTAGCCGACGGAATTACAGCTTGTAAAACTTTCCTCCCAAATCTCTTATCAGCCGAGTCCTGGAGATCTAACCTATAATGCTTCGTGAAGGAATGCAATGAGGACCATGTTGCTGCCTTACAGATGTCTTGTGCAGAGGCTTGTGCTTTCACCGAACAAGAAGTTGCCATAGCCCTGGTTGAATTAGCCCCAATGGTCTGTGCTGTAGGGAAAGTACCACAAGTATAAGCTTCACTGATGGCTCTTATGATCCTAAATGCATGAGGCCGAGGTCCCAGAAAACTTGCCCTTTTCTGGGAACTTAGAAAAGAAAGAACAGTCTTCTGGTTTTCCTAAATTCAGCGGTCTTCTGAATATAGGCTTTCAATGCTCTAACTGCATCCATATTAAGTAATATCCTACACTTTTTGTTAAAAGGGTGAGGGCAAAAAGAAAACCACTAAGCTACCACCTTAGCACAAAAGTGAGTAACTTTTCGCACAACGATGTAATCTTGATGGATCTAGAAATACGTCTGTATGATAATGCTTGCAATTCTCCAACTCTGTGTGCTGTAGTGATTCTTGTGAGAAATACGGTTTTGATGGCGAGTTTAAGGCATAGGTTGCTCAAAGGTTCAAAAGCCACCAAATTGAAAGCCTCGCAGAACAGATTCAGATCCTATGAAGGCATGGGAGCATTTATCCGTGCTTTGATTTGGATGGTTGCCCTGATTAATCAGGTGACCATAGGATCGAGAGCAATTTCTATTAAACAGGACGCCCAATGCAGACACGTACCTTCAGTGTAGCAGGGTTTTGAAACACTAGTTGTAGAAACTGCAAGAACTGTGGAGTTGTTGCATGGAGCAGAGTACTCTCGATTGTGACACCACTTAAAAGAATATCTTCTCTATTCTGTAATATATAATGGAGGTGACATTTCCTGGAGTAAAGTAAGGTATCAACCACCTGGTCTGAAAAACACATTGCTGTCAAAGATCTCCTCTCAATCTCCATGCCATCAATTGAAGGAAACCAAAATTGGGACGGAGAATCGTCCCTTGCGTCTGCAGGATAGGAAGCCTCCATGGAGTGTCTATGGAAAGGTTTATTAGCTCTGCTAACCATGCCTGCCTGGGCACTATTTGTATAGCATTCATCCTCTCCAGATTCTGCTCATGACCATCTGAAGTAACAGAATGAGATGGAACAGGAGAAGGAATGTTCATATGATTGATATGGAGTCCCAAACTGTGACTTTGGGTTCCTGCCATCTGGAGCCAAAGTCAGAACTTTTTTGTTTGCTCTGGGTGTAAATCAGGTCTATTGATGGAAGGACCCATCAACATACTAGATCTGTGAATAACTGCTTGCCTGCTCAAGAAGTCTGGCTTTACATTTTTGTCTCCCGAAATATAGCTTGCTGAAAGATGGGGGAACTGCCTGCTCTGACCAAATCAAAATCCTTATGAATTCTCTGATGGCTTTTATACTTCTGGTGCCCCCTTGACTGTTGATGTAGGCTACAGCTGTTACATTGTACGACACAACCCTGAGCACAAGATACTTCAAGGCTGGATAACATAAAACACTGTGCATATCTCCAAGATGTTGATGGGTAATTTTGACTCTGCAGATAACCACTGGCCTTGGATTAAAATGTCTTGGCAACAGATCTCCCATTCCGTTAGACTGGCATCAGTGGCAAGGAGATTCCATGTGCGGGAATTGTCCTTTGGAAGGTTCTCCTCAGTCCACCAAAGCAGAACGTCTTGTAGATGCCAATTGAGGAATTCTGTCTTGCGGTATGGGAAATCTGGTACTCCCTTATCGAATAAAATTGTGTAGCCATCCAAGATAGAATCTGGCCCATGAATGTGCAAGACTGAGTTTATCCCAATGAAGTGCATAAACTGTAGGCAGGATGGATGTTTGATCTGTAGTAGAGTGAAGTTCCCAAACGATGTTGGACACTTTCGATGGGAGTAACGATACTACACCCTGTTGAGTTGTTTGAACAGGAATCATATTGCTCTTCACATTTATGATCCATCCATGGTACTCTAGCTCAGGGGTGCACAAAGACCAAGACTTCAACCACAGCGCCCTTTTGGCTGCTACCGCATATGCTGATGATCACGCGGTAAAGCCAGGTGACGGACGTCCATGAATGTGTCACGCAGAAAATAAAATGGTGTCTTTAAGGCTAGAAAAACCCTGCAACAAATCGCTGTCTGAAAGTTCCTGCTTCAATTCGGTCTACCAAACTGGAGATCCAGATTCTCACTATGCTGGTCATGGCAGTCATTGGTTTCAAAGTTTCCAGGATGGTGTACTAGTTCCGTAACACGCCCTCCATAGGCTCTTTGAGAGGAACTATCCCAACGGATGGTTGTCTGTCTTGCTATTTGTGTAATCACTGTGTTCACCTTACGAGGATGACTTTTTCCAGGAACGGGTACAAATGGGTAGAAAAGCATCTAGTCGCATTGTCACGTTTTCAGCCAATTTCCATTCGGAACATTGTCTTAAAGCAGCAGCCAAGCCGTCTTTAGTACGTGCATCAATACAATCCACACAATGATAACTAATTAGTCAAGTTGCCAATCGATCCGTTCTCCTGTGATCGATCGGGGAAGATTCGGCTCCAGGGTTCACTAAATGGCTGACAGTGCAGCAGATGAGGACCCAAGATGCTAAATTTTGTGGGGAAGATCATGTGACCAGGCAGTCACTAGATACAACTGGTGCACTGCTAGAGAGAGGGCAGGGCTCAAAAAGGGATGTGCCAGAGCCTGTTTCAGAAGAGGATGGGGATATGATTTTGTATATTGTTGCTATAGAAACAAAAATGCTTGTTACAATACATTAAAAAGGTCTTTCAGAGTGGCTTAAAAAAATGATACAAGTATTTTCCTCATAGTACAGAACAAATTTCTTTAAAAAACAAAAACAAAAAAACACACATGTAGGATATTGCTTGGTCTGCCGCTTTAAATGGAGCTGTGAACTGGGAAGAACCTAGACACCTTCCTGGAGCCCAGAAACGCTGTATACAAGTCCCAGAGCTCCTCCTAAGGATCCTCAATGTGGTGTGCATGTTTTTAATCAATCTTTCAATGGAATGCACTGTGAATGACCCAAGCTCTTCCTGGACCTCCACGGAGGACTCCTCGCCCAGTTTAGAAAAAGCCAACTGATCCTGAGAGTCCAAGAAACGCATCTTCTAAATCTACCGACACTTGAGATTTGAAACCTTTGAGATTACCCGGGATCCCAATTTCTCAAAAGACGGAATGTGAGATTTTCGTCCAGTCAATTAAGCTATTTAACGGAGAAGGTATGTCTTCTGGCATAGTTTTTCTGACGTAACCAGTACACGGCCTTTTAGGGTGATGGGCTGGTAACTTGACATCACAGGTTGCACAATATTTTGATGCAACTTTCTTGAGCTTCCCAATCTGGAGTGTCCACCTGCATCTGCTCAGATTTATGGTCCCCTGAAGCAGATGGAGGGCAGACATTGTTGAGAGTAGTAGTGCCAATATAGCTACTGGGAAGAGCAGACTAATAAGGCAGAGGTAGTTAGCAGTGTAAAGCTTTCCACAATGGGGTGTAAGCAGGCTGCTAGTTGCAGGGAGTAAGTGCTTGGAAGGCTGTGTTTCAGAGGCAGATACTACTTGTTCAAGCTGCGGAGAAGCAAATAAAAATCTGTGTAAAAACAGAAACTGCAACAAAGATCAGTGGCAAAGGGCACCTTTTAAATACCTGGCTGTCCTGGGAGAAGCGCAGGGAATCACTCAGTTTTTTCACATATGTATGGCCAATTTTTCCACCAGCAGCAGGCTCCTTACAGAGAAGCGCGGTGAATATATATATATATATATATATTTGTTTTACCTTTTCTGTTGGGTCGAATCAAATCCCTAAGCAGCACGCTTCCATTTGCACCATTATTAGGGTGTGATGGACGTATTTAGCCAATCCCCCTGTAACTGCTAATTGAGCAGCTTGTGGGAGGTTAGTCCCTCCTTTTCAAGGTATATAATCTCCTAGTAAGGTCCCTGTAAATTCACTTTTCACTTTACTTGCCTACATGTAAGCATCTTTACTGATATATACCAGTTTTTAACTGCACTAAGTTACATACGCTTATGCTTCATTTATTAACCCCTTCAGGGTACATTTCACAGAACATTTATATGTATTTAGCATAGGGATCTGCTACTGAGACTTACCTTGACTTTGGTTTGCAGGCTTGTCATTATTTGATCAAAGAATGTAACCAAAAGTCTCCTTTGTCTTACAGACTTAGGTTTCACCATGTATAGTTATTTTCCCATTTATTGTTAGCCCAATGGGAGAAGCGCAGGGATTCACTCTGTTTTGTCCTGCCATTGCGCCTGGGCCATGTGGTGGAGGCTGCGGGAGGGGAATCCTGCGTCTCTGACCACCAACGGAGCAGCTCTGTACCTGGCTCCTAATAACTCTGCACAGCCAAAGGGCGCCAGGAATGGGACCCTGGCAGTGTAGGTGGTCCTTCCCTAGTGAACAACTTAAGAGCAGCCAGTTGGAAAGCAGGTAAGTCCAAGCTCCAATTTTCCACAAACATCAGTGGGGAGAATATACACATCCTTTCCCCAGCTTAGGTAGGACCAGAACGGACCAGGGAACAGGCCGCACCTCCTGTATACCTGCATCAGAATTCATGTCCTACCCCAGCTAGGAGTTATATTCCAGCTATATTTGGCTGCCATAGAGGACACTTAAGACATTTTAAATATAAAAAAACGTTTCCATCGGAAAAGAAGATTTATAGATATTTTAAAGGGCTCCACCCACCTGCGTGCATCTTTTTCAGGGTCTCGTAGGTGAAGAAGCTGAGCCCGGCGTACGGGATGACTCCAAGAATCGTAGGGTTGAATCCTCTGTACAATGTTTTCAGACCCTCTTCTCTCGACATGCGCATGAACACGTGGATGATGTTGCAGTACCTGTTAAACGGCAGTAGGCAAAGCGGACCATAATTGGCTTAATCCTAGTGAACAACTCTTTGAAACCCTTGATAAGACTTGCATGCGTCTATGATTAACCCGTTCTAAACCCTGTATAAAAGCTTGCGAGATAAACCCTTTCAGCTATTTTTAAGTTAACTCCTTCAAGTGCCAGAGAGGCTTGGTGCTGAAGTGGTTAATGACTTAACTAACCATTCTCTAAATCTTTGTTTAAAAAAAAAAAAATATATATATATTTACTTGTATTCCTTAACTTGTTTAAAAAGGTGCAATACCTGCCGTAAGACAATTTTGAAAAGAATTTCGGAGTGTCATTGTCTCCCTTAAACAAATGTAACTGTTTAAAGCAAAAATGTGTCTGTTTTTTTTTCTCCCTTTCTTTTGAAATGGATTACAAATTGCATTTCTGAATAGGGAATTGTTTGCAAAACAATTGTATTTTTTTTTTTTTTAACCCTTAGCCCATTCTGTCGTTATCAGAGGTAATAAAGGGGAATGGGAGAAAGAGAGGGCTTTGCCTGTGCAAAATCTTTTTGAACACCGTGCCACAACACAAAAGGGAGCAGCCAGAGGAAATCAAACCTCTCCTAAGTCTAAGATCACCATGTTGACAAACTAAGAGATTTAACAATAGTTTTAGATATTGGTTAAAAAAAAAAAGGCAATTAATCACACAGATGTGACCCCTTAAACATGTCACTGCATTAAGCTACTTTGGTACTAGGAAGGATTTGCATCTTCAAAGAGCTAATCCCTCCAGCGTGTCTCTTTCATATCATAGGGGAATGTTCCCTGAAAGTTGAAATCATACATCCTTCTTTATACCCTGCTGGTAATGGGTTTGCCCGGAATCCTTAAAGTCTTATTTGCACCCCGACAGGTGAGATTATTGAACTGCTGTTCAGATCAATCCGCCCTGAACATGCAAGCATTACAAATAAATAACCCTGCTTAGTATTTAAACATTTAGTTTGGGGCTTGGAATTAATGAGCGAGTTGATTAGTGGGGGAAGCTCCTCCCCCCACTCCAAAACATTGATGCTTCCAGGTCCCAAAAAGCAAAGCTTGAGTCAGTGCTGCACATGGAACAGTTCAGACTCCCGAAACCTCCCTTCTGGCATAGACGCTGCAGCTCTCCAACTCACATTTCCTTTGGCGTGACTGCCATACGAGCGCGCACCAAGTCCAGCGGGTAGGTTACCATGGTGGCCGTCGTACCAGCAAGAGAGCCTGCAAGGAGCCGTGGGACGGGCGTCAGAGCGCTGGAGAAGAGAAAGTACACAAGTGAAATAAGAGGAACAGTTACACAGCTCCAAACCCATCGCTTTTATAACATTACCTAATATATAAAGGATGATCTAAAATATGCTAAGCCCCAAGACTCACTATGGCCCATTTGCATGTACAGGGTGTAAGGGGACATAGCATCACCAAGCGTCTATAGGATGCAGCACACCAGACTTAGTTTGTCAATAACATTCGGTTTATTTATAAAAAAAAATAAAAAAAATAAAGTTTAGGTATTTTACACCACTTACCAAATATGGCTCATGATGTATTGTATTGTATGTCTTTATTTATATAGCGCCATTAATGTACATAGCGCTTCACAGTAGTAATACATGGGGTAATCAAATAAATAACAGATAATATAAATAACAGAGCATGGGAATAAGTGCTTTAGACATAAAAGTAACATTAAGGAAGAGGAGTCCCTGCCCCGAGGAGCTTACAGTCTAATTGGTAGGTAGGGAGAACGTACAGAGACAGTAGGAGAGAGTTCTGGTAAGTGCGTCTGCAGGGGGCCAAGCTTTATGTATCATGTGTTCAGAATATCCACAGTGCTATTCATATGCTTCTTTAAGCAAGTGTGTCTTAAGGTGGGTCTTAAAGGTGTTACAAAAATGATGTTTGTAATCTCTATTGCCCTCCACCCGTGGGTGTTTGGCTGATGCTGACAGCTATTAGTTTGCATGGAGAAGGGAGGGAAGGTGTAGAAGAGTGGTGGAAATATGACAATACGTGTGACGAGAGGACATGTGATGCATGTGAAGCTAGTGTGCAAACTACATCTACTGTACAAAAAAACCTTGTGTTGGTTAATTCCAAGTGTTTTATTTATCCTTAGCCCACCCATCTCATATAAAAAAAAGGTGTCAATAATAAAGATAAGGAGCGAGGCTTTGCCTGTGCAAGTCATTGCTAAACACACAGTGACAGGCAAAAGGAAAGAGCGGGGGGTGGGGACTCAAACCCCTCCCAACGCTCAGCTTCCCTTGTTTACTAATTTTAACACATTATTTAAAATGATTTACAGGCTTCAGCTTTTGAGAAAAAAATAAACAAAGCATGAATCCCCCGGAGAGAACACTTTAAACATGTATCTGCCACTAGCACACTTTTGCCCTAGGAGCAGAGCTGGCATCTCCTCCTCCTCATCTCAGTCACGTCGTCACACGACGCCACAGAGAAGCCAGATAGAAGGTAAGAGGCACTTGGAGGCCTTCGCACCCTCCTTGGCAATAAGTTTACCTGTTTTGGGGTAAGAGCACAGGGCCTTTGTAAGCGTGGGGCTTGGTGCGATGGCATCGCCATCAAGCAGGCCCTGCCGCGGAGTGACTGACCCGTTAACGTGTCCTTATGATTCACCTGGTACGGCACTGGCCCTGGCACACCCGGGGGGGAGGAGGCCCTTATGTACCAGGTAATTCTAAGGGGCGATTGGGTCAGAAATAGAAGTGGGTAACAGTCGTGCTTCAGGAGTACCCCGGCACAGTAAAGGTTAATACATAGTTGCTATATTGTGCATCTGCAAAACTACAGTGAGACGGAATCTGCATAAAGTGTCCCCTTTGCACCACTGCGCCTTGTGACAGGCTGACCTACGGCTCTCCAGTAACTCTGTAAGCAATCAGCTTCATGGCTGGAATGATATAATATGTAACCGAGTAGAGTGCAGAAGATACTGTAGCTGCTGGTCTGTATTTTTCCGACTAAGTTTTAGGGAGATTTCCTTAAAACTCAGTTTTACTTTTAAAGGGTCAGCCCCTGCTGTGCTGGGAGTCAACTAAAGACACGGACAAGTTTAATAAAACTAAATTAGACAAGTATAAGTACTTTAAAATATATATTTTTTAAACAAATTTGATAAACAAAATCTCTGGAAGATGTAATGTATCTTGGTGGAAACAAAAGGATAGTGTCAGCTCTTTGGGGCACTTTCGGAATGCCATGTACAGCGCTGAGTACACCAAGAAAACAAATAAGAATTGCAAGACTTGCATCAGAGAATCTAACAAGGCCCTAGGTCTCTCTACGGTCATTTGTGCATGTCAACTAGATACAGGGAGGGAAGCAGACTTTAGAGAGGTCAAGCTCTGAAACTGGAGGGTGGGAGGTTCAGTGGAAATGTGACGAACGAAGTCTTTCACAGAAAGGGCAGTGGATACGTGGAACAGCATCCCAGCGGGGGCCACGATTGTGGGAGGAGAGGAATGCTAGCCAAATGACTGGCAGCGACGGGGGGCCGGCACGTTGTGTGCAGATTCTGTGAGATAGATACAAAAGGGGTTTCTAAATATGACAGAAACCAAAAAGGATCCAATAGTCAGAGGATTCACGGCGGGTGGAAAGGTCAGACTGGGTGTAGCCAAGGGTTCATCATCTGCGGTCAGTCTATGGTTGTACATTTAATAGCTTCTAGCCATTACTGCAAAGAGAACAGCTCACTCACTTTCCCTGGAAGCCGTAATAGCTGCCAAGTAGCTTTTTGTACTCCTCGTGAGCACAGAATTGGATAGCGGCATACGGGATGACCCGCACCATTGTGGCGGAGTTTCCCCTCCATAGGCTCAGGAATCCATCGTTGAGGTAGGTGCGGTAGATTAGTCTGTAAGCTTCCTGCCGGGGAGAAGAACAGAGGAGATGGGAAAAGGGTGAGAGGGCAGGGGGGGAAAGAAAAAACATGCTGAAAAATGGACGGGGTTAGAAATTCAGGGAGCCCTTTCTCCCCCCACAAAAATGAACCACTATGGAGCCAAAAGGCATAAAAAGCATTTTTGGAGCAATAGGAGTTATAGGGGGAGGTTATATGGAGCAATAGGAGGAGTTATATGGCAATTGGAGGAGTTATAGGGAGCAGTTATATGGGGCAAAAGGAGTTATAGGGAGCGGTTATATGGAGAAATAGGAGGAGTTATAGGGAGCGGTTATATGGAGAAATAGGAGGTGTTATAGGGAGCGGTAATATGGAGAAATAGGAGGAGTTATAGGGAGCGATTATACGGGATGAAGGAGAGGCTCAGTGAGTAAAAGTCACTGACTGAAAACAATGACCGAGTTTGAAGCAGGGGAGCCTGGTTCAAATCCCAGTGTTGGCTCCTTGTGACCTTGGGCAAGTCTCTTTATTTCCCCGTGCCTCAGGCATAAAAGAAATAGATTATAGCTATGGGGCAGGGACCTGAGCCTGCAAAGATTCGATGTACAGTGCTTAGTGTATGATCAGCACTATAGAAGAAAAACCTATTCTGGAGCAATCAGATTTATAGCAAGTGGTTATATGGAGCAGTAGGGATTTATAGCGAGTAGTTATATGGGGCAATAGGAGGATTTATAGGTAGCAGTTATATGGAGCAATAGGAGGAATTAAGGAGTATTGGAGGAGTTGTATGGCAATATAGGAGTCAGGGAGAGGTTACATCAGCTGAAGAGAACTTTAAAAGAGCAATATAAAAAAATACTGAATGTATAGTTTCAAAAGTGAAGGTTAAAAAGTTACAAAACGATCACTTCCTTCTAGAATGAAAGCAAATCCTAATTTTATGTATAATGCATGGTCAGCTGGGTTGTTTGGGTCCTCACCTTAGCAGAAAATCTGTTTGAAGACACTGGAGGAGAAACAAGAATAAGAGATATGTTAGCGCTAGTGTTCTAAATCGGTGCTGTATGATCCATTAACCCCTTAAGTGCCCCATGGCGCTATGGCAAAGTCAATTGACCTTATGACGAAAAACAAAACAAAAATATTTCTGGTTGTAGCAACCTCAATTCTCACTGGTATTTCGGGCAGATCACAGTCATGTGATCATGACCCAGGAAGTTAGTGGCACCCAAACCTCCCAGCACCCAAAGTGTTAAAAAGCAAAAAGGTGTTGTAAACACGAGGTCGGCCTACATATCAAACCCCCCCGGTACTGTAAAACGATACAGAAGGCAGTCCCTCCAAAATAATTAGCAACTTCCGCTCCAGCACCTCTAACGGAAAAATTAAAATCAAGTGCAGACTGCAGGATATTAGTATTTCTTAAACCATTTTGTTTGGAGGGATCAGTACAGCCGCCTGGGCTCCTCCATCTGAAAGTTACCTTGGAATATGATTTTGGTTCTGTCCAGTGGTGCCACTGCTGTTTTGGCCACTGCTCCAGCCAGCGCCCCGGACATCAGGGAGTTAAGCACACTCTTATCATCCTTATGTACCTTGAACAAAACAACATATTGCCTCTTGTATGTATGTTATAGATATTTAGAAATGTTCTTTGTTCAGCGCCAACAATGTATGCAATGAATTATAAATTAGATCAAAGAACACAGGCAATTGCATTGCAAGACGTGCAAACATACAAGCACATGATGGGAAAGGGAATCCCTGACCCACAGAGCTTGTAATCCAAGTGGGCTACTGGGAGACAGACCGGAGGGGAGTAAATGCAGTGGGTGGCAGTGCCTGGCCTTAATGGTGGGTAAGGGACTCTGTGGCAGTGAGAGTAAAGGTCACAAGTCAAGGCTACTGAAACGCTTAATACAGAAGGTGGGTTTTTAGGTTTGACGTGGGGGGAGAAGGTGCTTTGGTGTATACCGTGTGCAGGAGTTATACAGGTGAGGAGCAGTGAGTGAAAAAAGGTTTTAGGTAAGAGAGCAGTAGAGGTGGAAGGGGTGGAGACCAGCAGGGAAAGATTCAATCTAATAGAGGTAATCACCATTAATTCTACAAACCACAATTCTTTAGTCCAAAATTCATATCACTTGCATTAAATCCCGCAAGAGTGTGTGTTGAGTGTGTGTTGTGTGTGTGTGTTGTGTGTGTGTGGTGAGTGTGTGATGCCAGTAGTACAATTCTGTATTGAAAATAAATCCTTCAGCTTACACAATAAGTGTTACACACACATTTAGACAGTCTAAAATCAACACAGAGAAACAGGTCTCTCAGTCTTTGGTACCGTTACCCGGTCACGCTCCGGTGTCTGAGCCTGCCAGAAAAAATCCATGCATAGTGCAGCGTTTTCCATTGTCTGACGTCACCAAATGGAGGCCTCCAAGGAACAACAAGACTACAGTGAGCTCCTCCAAACTCACAAGCAAAGTCTTCCGCAATGAACCCTGTGCGTTTCGTGGATCAACCACTTCCTCAGGGGAAGCTGCTCAAGGCGAGAAAGCCCTCTTATAAGGTGATCTCCCATGGTCACATGCCAAATACTAACCAATTAGGTAAAAGTTCCCTCTTAACAGTAATGAACAATAAACAGTCTAAAGAACGTATGCATCACAATCTTCATATACAGAACATGTGCAGTATTCACTTTCATTTTTTTATTACTAATGTATACTTTCCATAAAAAGTATTAGGGAAGATATAATTTGACAATTGTGTGTATATTGTACCCCTTTCTGCTATATGCAGTTAACACTGCACATGTTCTGCGATTGTTAGACTGTTTTCCTGACTTACTATTAAGCGAGAACTTTTCCTTAACTGGTTACTATTTGGCATGCGACCATAGGAGATCACCTTATAAGAGGGGGCCCTCCCCTCGAGTGGTTTTTCCCCTGAGGAAGTGGTTGATCCACAAAACGCACAGGGTTCATTGTGGAAGACTTTTGCATGCGAGTTTGGAGGTGCTTGCTATAGCCTTGGCGCTTGGCGACGCTGGAAAACACCGCACTAGGCAGAGCCTTCTGCTGGCAGGCCCAGACGCCAGAGCGCAACCGGATAACGGAACCAAAGACAGAGAGACTTGTTTCTCTACATGCGGAGTTCTACTTTCTAAATGTGAGTGCAATACTTGGTGTAAGCCGAGTTATCTATTTTCAACACAGAATGATACTATTGGCGTTTTCTTGCGCTTTTTGTCTTCACTCCCGGTATTTGAATATCTATCCAGGGTGAGACCAAAAGCCTCTTACCCGGAGAAGCGCAGATCCCATAGAAAAGGGAGTAATTTTCCCAATTTGAATTAGTCAGCTCAACACTATGGAACTTTTCTCTTGTGGACACAAGGACATTTGGTGACCTTTTAACTTTGGAGCAGTTTGCTCTATTATAGCATTCACTCGATTGGTTATATATTCTCTTTTGAGATCTATATATCTTTTGTCACATGATATTGTGCTAGTTCTTTTTTAGAGCCGATTATCACCCTGGCTTGTGTGCACTCACATTTTCTTTGGAGCACACAGTGTTTTTTTATTTTATTATTAGCTCTATTACTTTTCATGTGGATTACTGGGCATATTGTATGTGCTGTGTTTGTCATCTTTTAGAGCACTTCTCCCCTCCCACCCCCCTTTCATTTTGATATTTATAGATGAATATGCCCCCCCCCCACCCATCCCTTCAAGATCTTCCAGGTACTGAAGAGATATGAACAGAGAGGGGGAGACAGAAGAGACAGAGGTTCTAGGTTGAACCGACACGCTGACCATCTAAAACTTTATACACCTTTTTTTTTTTTTTAGAAGTCCTGTTGCTTTTCGCAGTGATTATTTACACCCCCCTCCAGCCCCCAGTTGGATGGTCTCGGTGACTTAACCCTTTCCCTGCTAGAGGAGCCAGCCGCACAATGCGTTGTAGGCCGCTCTGCCAGCAAATGGGTTAACAGGGAAGTGGTCTGCGGTAAGAAAGGAGAACTCTAGCACAACACACCTGACGAGGGCATGTGGAATTCAGAGATAGCACAGGTTACAAGGTGGAGAAGGCACATTTTCCAGTTGGCCAACCCAGCCTCAAAAGTGGAGCTCGACATAAAAAGCCCTTTGACCTACTTTTGTATTCAGGCTAATCAAGGCACTAGGACACCCGCTGCAGGGCTGCAGAAAGTGATCTCTTCACCCTTTGTCCTACTGAGTTCAAAGAATCCTTGTGACAAAACTAAGTGCTTTGTGTATTGCAGAAAAACACATGTAAGCAGGTTAAAAGCAAATATTTGGCTTCTCTTGTCTTAAGAAAACATTGCACTTGAGACTCAAGTTTTTGCTCAACCTTTAGCCCACCTTATCCCTGTTACAGGCAACAAAGATGTGGAGGGGGGAGAAGGGGAGCTTTGCCTGCGCAAACCCCTGTTCAGCACCAAGTGATATCAACAAAAGGGAGCAGCCAGAAGAAATCAAACCCCTCCGAAGTATCAACTCACCGTGTTTACAAACAAGATGACTGGCTGCACAAAAGGTTATGATAGAGGCAAGTTTGTCCCTTACCTCAGTCTGTACAGTGGTGGGCAGGATAGCGTGGGCACCATTCTTATTCAACCCCACTTGGCTTTCTTTAATACCATTCTCCATACCAGGCTCCCTCGCCAACTGAGGAAAAGATCCGCTCCTGCAGAAAATATATCAACACATCCTTATCCTATTATCCGCCATGTACACATTCATATTTCCCATACATTTCTCATTCCCAGCAGTTCCGCCCAAAACATGTGAACCTGTGGATCACATAGAAGGTAAGTGTCACGTACCCTTCACTATAAACGGGGGCTTTGACCAACATAACAACACGTGTACAGGGACAACAGTCTGATGTTGTAGTCAGACCAGATCCCAGTTTCCAGTTTCACGTTGAGGTGAGAGTAGGACAGAAACCTTAAACCACAGCACTTATAATCCGCAGCCTGAAACCTTCAGGAAGTTTGGCAGGGGCCGTCACTGCTTTATTTTGGGTAACTGACAGATCCTTTGCTCCACTGAGCCAAAAGCCTGCTTTTCATTAAAGGTGAATTCCCTCTGAGATGAAGGCAGATTTATGATCTAGCACCTACTTTTAGTGTTAAATAATTGCATGATTATGTAAGTTAAAGGGTCAATTCATTCTAGGAACAAAGTGCATTAAATCCACTGACATGTTTAAGGGGTTTCATCTGGGTAATTGATGCCTTTTCTTACAACAACAAAAAATACTTTTTAAAAAGTGAGACTTTGAATGGGTTTGATTTCCTCTGGCTGCTCTCCTGTGTGTGACATTACGGTGTGATCAGCAAGCCTTTGTACAGCCAGAGGTCCCCCTCCCCTCCCCTGGCTCTCTGATAAGGACAGGGTGGGTGGGATAAGGTGAAAGAAATCACTTCATTGACAAACACTTTCCCCATTCCGAGGCCCTGAAGAAATTCAACTGCGGGATGGCCATTTAAACACACACACACACACACACACACACACACACACACACACGCAGTTTTGAATCTCCCTCAGCCGCTACCCGAATATGAACATGGTGGCTTGTATAGTGATGGAGTGTACCTCAATATATCTCTAACCACCCAAAGTTTTGTAACTCGTGGAATTAAAATCAATTTAGGATAGGGGTCATGTATTTGGAGCAGGGGTAGCCAACTCCAGTCCTCAAGAACTACGAACAGGTCAGGTTTTCATGATGTCCCTGCTTCAGCGCAGGTGGCTCAGTCAAAGACTGGGCCACCTGTGCTGAAGCAGAGATATCCTGAAAACCTGACCATTTGGTGGCCCTTGAGGACTGCAGTTGGCCACCCCTGCTTTAAGCTTTACAATGTCAGAGTGCCACCGGGCATCTGGAACTTCAGTCATGTGATCACTTTAGGAGCCATCACATGACCGTGCCCCTAGAGAACCTGACCTGTTGGGGGGCGGGGGGGAGGGGCTCCTTGAGGATTGGAGTGAATATACATTCACAGACCCCAGTAATATCCTTTGCACTTCTGTTTTCTTACTATTACGCAGTATTGTTTTGTATTTGCAAGATCTTTGTATTAAAGTGTGTTTAAGGGCACGATTCAGTATGGTCCGATGTGGGGAAGGGGACCCCTTCCCCCGATCCGGTATTACTGCCATGTACTTAAATGGCAGGTAAAACATGAATGGGAGGTGTTATACCCTGCACTGGACTGCCCCAAAATCCTAAACTTATATCTGGAAATCGTGATACCACCAAGTGCAATCATAAAGAGAAAAACCTCCACAACATTCAGTATCCGAGTTTATTTAATTTGTCCTTATATTTCATTTTAGACATTAAGAAGGGGGGGGGGGGATATATATTCACTACAAAGGAAAGGGCAGCTCATTATCATGCCAGCAAACATGGATTTTCTGAATAGCGATCATACCAAGAGGTGTTTCCTCAAACAGATAATCAGGTCTTGCACTAGAAACCGTTCCTTTTTTCGCTGCTAAATTTGAGTGCTTTAAATTCACCAGATTCTTCAGTGAACGTATAATATACAGGTACTAATAGATCGGCCGTGGGTGTATATACAGGTACTAATAGATCCTGTGTGATATTTGGCTTTTACACCATTTTTTTTGTTTTTTTTTAAACTTCCAGGACTGAAAGGCTGCAATTCATAAGGCTGCGGGGCCATGAAGGTACCTTATGACTTAGACCTGCTTAGTAAATACAACACGTGGTCTGTAATTATGTGTAGCTATCACCGTAAAAGGGGCAGTCCTTCCTAGAGAATTTATGTATAAAATAACTTGAACAAAGGGTCAGTGGCATGATTTCTAGGATAATTGTAGATGTCGGACACCATTTTTTTTTACAACAAATCAGAAAAGTAGACTTAATTCCATTTGTAAAAACTTTGAATGGCTCCACAGTAACAAAACGCCTCGGTGTGTTTTTATTTTGACCCCTTGCAGTGTTGTGTTTGGATAATGATGGCAGCACAGGTCATGGAAACGGAGCACAAAACTGAACATTATTTTACTTTAAGTGGGGGGGGGAGGGGGTGTGGGGGGGATTTAAATATTTCTTCGTGAGCCAATTCCAATGAGAATTTGTTTAATAAAAAACACTTTTCTTGTTTTTTTTTTTTTACACACTACATTGAACTGAACCTTCACCAACCAAATCTAATCCCGGATGTACTGTGTGGGGCGAGAGGAGGTAGAAAGAATATGGTCGAGTCTTTTTATGAATAACATTAACTTTTACGTTGATGTATAATCCACAGTCATGCTGACTGATCCTTAAGCAAACTGCATGCTGAATTACCTCCAGTATTAACATATTTCCTTCCAGAGGTGATGCAAAAGGAATATTTTGCCCTTAAACGCCCCTTAACTCAGGGGTTCTCAACTCCAGTCCTCGCGACCCTGCAACAGGTCAGATTTTCAGGATATCCCAGCTATAGCACAGATGCCTCAATAAGTGGAAGACTGCGCCACCTGTGCTGAAGCAGGGATATCATGAAAACCTGACCTGTCGCGGGGTCTTGAGTACTGGAATTGATTGTTGTGTCCCCCAGTTTTGATGGGGTTTTTTTTCATGTTGAAATCATAATGGTCTTAACCTCTAGCTTCTGGTAACATTTAGACTGCACTGGGCACTAAGGGAGAGCTCAGTTTAGGCTTGTATTATAGCAGGGGCTTGCGCGCACGATGTTGCGCGTGCACGTGGGCCGTGCGTTTTGTGCCTACAGGCCAAACGCTGACGTGCGCGACTGGGAGGCGTGGCCATGACGTCACAAGGGTAGGCCTCACTGCGATTGGCTCACAGTGTCACGTGGCACAGCAGCCGCTCGAAAATAAACATTTCTTTGCATTTCCACACAGCTGCCGCGCCAACGAAGTCTGCCGTGCGCGCCGGCCGGCACTGGATGCACCGTCATAGGGAGACAGGTATTTTTCTTTGCCGAACGCGCTAGTTAGTATAACACAAGCCTTAACCTGCTGGACACTTAATATTTCAAAAGCTCTCTCTCCTGAACAAAAGCATCAGATTAAAGGAAAAAAGTTTTGGAAAGGGTAAAACGAGATTTAATAAAGGTAAAAATAAATAAATCGATCAGTGCGGACTGCTGCTTTACACACAGATGGCTAACATTAAAAAAATAAAAAAAGGAGTAATGGAAAATAACCATGTAACTGTTGTGCCATGTCCTATCACCCCTCCCCTCCCTCCCTTTTTTCGCCCCTCAATCCCCCCTTCCCAATGTTATATGTTCAGAATTCTGTAATGTTATCTTTTGTTGTTTTATAAAAGAAATACAAATATAAAGTGGGGGAAAAAAAAAAATTCAAGAAGTGTATTTCGTTTTTAAGTTTAACTTAATATAAGTAACAGTTTTATTTTAATGTGGATAGAATTTCACAAATATTTTAACCCTTGCTTTTTCACAGTGACCCGCAGTGTGTGTTGTATGTACACTATGGCAGGAAAGGCGTTACAACGATATAGTTTTCTGTCGGCTATGTGGGACTGTCCCTTTAATTTCAGAGGGACTGACTGCATGCTGCTTAAAACTTCCATCGGAAACTCCATCTGGGAAGAGGCCTCAGAGGCCAAGGTGACTGTGGAGCAGAAGAGACAAGGACGTCATGTGCAAATATGAGCTGGACACGTCTTCGATATTACAAGACCGAATGGGAGCCCCCTCCCACCACCACCACCTGACAAACTGGGATTGCAACCCCCCACCTCACAAAACTGCCCGTTTATGCCAGTTACCTTTGTCTCAAGAGTAAAGTCAGTGACTAAATACAATGTCGATGCCTTTGAAGTGGGTGAAACCGGTTTGAATCTCACGTTCTCCACTCTTTTGGGCAAGTCACTGTCTTCCTGTGCCCCAAAACAAATTATAAGCAGGGACCAATGCGTGTAAAATACTATGTCCCACACACTATATTGCAGGCATGGCAGAGGCGTGGTGGACGCGTCACCACGCGGGTTCGCCGTCATTGGCTGAACCGCTCACGTGACGCGGCCATCGCGAAAAGACAAAAAATCTGCCATGCGATCGCTCTCCATCGCTAGCGCGGTCGCTCTTGCATACTATGGACGGCCTCGTAGCGGTCCTGCATTTTGTTCACGACGCGCGCGCCATCTCGCCTACTATAAAACGCAGCCTAAATTTAGCGCTTTAAGTTTCATTGGGAGACAGCGCGATCTGAAATTAAGTTATTATTTTAAAGTAAAACTTAATTTCAGTGTAAAACCCGCTAGGAGGTGCAGTCGCTCTAGCGGAGAAGGGGGTTAATTAAAAGTCTATTCTAACATGGTGAGACAAAAAAAATTTTTTAAACAAATATGACCAAACTAGATTAGCCTACTATATTTGCACAAAATGTAATAGTTTCATTACTGCTAGCTGCATACATCAGGGTCATTCGAGTATTAAACGTTAAAGGCGCATTCCAAGTTAAATGCTCCCCCCTCCCTTTTCTTTTTACATGGGTGGGTTTCAATTCAGAGGGTTTCCGGAGCCGAATTACATTAATTTCAGCTTTGGTGACCCCGTTTCCCGAGATACTTTCCAGAGAAGATGCAGCCGACACGTTGCGGAGGTTCGTATCCACTACGTCACGCTGGCCAATAGGACGCCACGTTATTCCCATTGGCCTGCGTGATGTGGGAGGGTTAAACACTCCATTTTGTTTCCCCTGGTAGGGGATGACCCAGAAGCATCTTCCCAGATAGGTATTCCAGGACCCAGAGTGACCTCGGTGCTGAAATTAAAAGAATTCAACTCCCGAGACCCCCTGCTTTCCATGCATGTTAAAAAGTGGTGGAGGCCTAGAAAACATTTTCTGTATGGGGTACTGAGCCTTTAAATCTTGAGCAAGACGTCATGGAATGGCTGTATAGTGTTACTTCATTTTCCAGCTGAGAGCTGCTTAGCATTTTAGCTAAACCAAGAGCTGTAAAAAGGGTCACATTTCTATGTTAGTGACCTGCTGAAAATGTGCATTTAGAAAACAAAAAGTAAAAAAAGGTTTTGACCTAAATTCTAGCATTTAAAGAGACAATCACCCCAAGAAACATTATTTACTTTGGTTTTTTTTACGCTTACCCAAGCAGGGGACGCCCAGTTCCCGAGATATGTGTAGTTTCTTTGTGCTGGCTTTGACAAAAAAAAAAAAAAAACCATTGTCTTGGGGTCGCAAACAGAGTTGCGACTAGGGTTGCCAGGTGTCCGGTAGTGAACTGAACTGTCCTGTACTTGGATACTCTGTCCAGTAAAAAAATGAGAGGTACCGTAATACTGGACATGTGTGTGTCCGGTATTTTCCTCCCTGGACATAGTGACCCGAAGCACCTTTCACCATTGAGTCCAGTATTTTTGGAGAAGCCACCTTGCAACCCTAGTTGCAAAGTTATCTTCCAACGACGTCGCAACATTCTATTGGCTGTGGAAACAAGCCCTGACCCTGCGGCCATTTTTTGTCCACTTGGCAAGCATTCACAAAAACATAGGGCATATGCCTATAAATTGGACAGACTTATAGATGTATTCTTGCCCAGAAGACACATTCGGGAAGTGGGGGTCATGAGGTTAGTGGACCACAAATTGGCTCATGGGCCCCCACAGATTCAGGCAAAGTGAACAACATTCATTGTAAGTAGGCGGTGCTGCTGTATGTATCATTTTATTTACGACAGTGTACGCAGCGCTTCGCAAAATGTAAATACAGGAAAATAAAATACAAAACAGTGGAGCTAAGAGCAGCATGTAAATGATAACATAAGGCAAAGTGAGGCCCAGCCCAGACGCTGCTTTAATCCCTTCTGGCACTGAAGGGGTAAAGCCAAGGGACAGAGAGACAATTTAGCTGTTAAGTAAATATAGCTAAACATCTTCTGCTGGTGTTTTAAACGGCACGCAGTACTTCGCAGCACTGAAATACAGGACTTAAGGAAACCCAATAGAAAAAAGGTATAAAGAAGTATAAATGTGTAGTTGGTTAAATAAAGAGCAAACAACCATCAGTCACGCGCCTTCCTATCCAGGGCAGGACATGTAATTAGGATTTTGCAAACTGTTTTAGGTATGCTGCCTCTGCGTCGTTCAAAACTAAGCATGCATATTTTAATGCAAGTGTAGACATGCTTAATGGCACCCGTTCACTAAAGTGCACTAATGGCAATGACATTAGCACCAAAGTGTACCAATGCCAGTGACATGTTTGAGGGGGTCACATCAGGGTGATTGATACATATATTTTTTTATCCACATGTGAAATCTACAAGTATGTTTTCAAGTTTGACTTGGAAGTGGTTTAATTTCCTCTGGCTACTACTTTTTGTCTAATATCACTGTGGGATCAGCAAGTTCTTACTCAGCCAGACTCACACCTCCCTCGGGCGCTGAAGAAATTGAACAGGTAACTAATTTCCCAAAAATAAAGACCGCCTCACCTTTGCTTTTTGCATTGAGTTCTTTAGGAAAGCCAGTTAGTGGCATTGCAAAAGGGTCACATCTGGATGTTTAGTAATTTATTTTAATGCAACCTAACACCTATAGATATTTTACAATAATTTTTGTTAAAGTTAAGCTGTAAACAGTGATCTGAGATTCGGGATGAGATTTCCTTTGGCTGCTCTCTTGTCTGATATCACTGTGTATTGAACAAGAGATTGCACAGACAAATCCCCCCTCTTCATCAGCGCTCTGATAACAGCAGGGTGGGCTACAGGGAAAGTAAACACTTGACACACACACCATTCAGATACCCCCAAGAAATGTAATTTGTACCAAATTTCGAGAGAAACTAAGGCAGCCAAGCAAGTGCATTAAGCACAGTTAGATTAGTGTAAGGAAGCCAGTTTAAATTAAAAAAAAAAAAAAGTATATATTTTTTGATTGTTATAAAAAGGTTGGTTTTTTTGGTGGTGGGGGGGGGGGGGGATATCACCTTTAACCTGCAATATTACCCATGCAGAGAAATCAGCTCACTCTGTATAATTTACTATGTAATAGGGTTTACTGGCACTCTGGTGTTTGCTAACCAAATAAAACAGGATAGGCAGTTGCATGCCAAGAAACGCTGTCTCCACGTGTAAATAAATCAAGCACATAACTTCATTAATTAATGCAGGGGGTCCCCAACCTTTTTACACATGCAGAACCCTCCAGTTAATGGGATCAGACAGCGAGATTTGCACCGTTATGGCTTTAATCTTCTTGAAAGATTGATTAATCTTGAAAGATGAAATCAGGATTTGTTTTTACGGAACAAAACTATCATTTGACGGAACAGAATAAACCCCATGACTGTGAATGTTAAGTTGGAAAACAAGATACATTTTTCAGTTCAAACCCAAGTTTAATGCAGATTCCTAAACAGCCTCTGTAGTGGAGGGGAGTGGTATATAATGTAATGTAGGGCAGGGGTGGGCAACTCCAGTTCTAAATGGCAACCAACAAGTCAGGATTTAAGGCACGGTCATGTGATGGCTCCTAAAGTGATCACATGACCCTGAAGTTACAGATGCCCGGTGGCACTCTGACATTGTAAAGCTTAAAGCAGGGTTGGCCAACTGCAGTCCTCAAGGGCTACCAAATGGTCAGGTTTTCAGGATATCCCAGGTGGCTCAATTATTCTGACTGAGCTACTGATTGAGCCACCTGTGCAGAAGTAGGGATATCCCGAAAACCTGACCTGTTTGTGACCCTTGAGGACTGGAGTTGCCCATCCTTGATGTAGGGGGTAGGTTTGCTTCTTTGGTGTAGGGGGAAGCAAAGTGCTGCATTATAGGGAGCGCACAGATGAGGGGGAAGGACGAAGGGGAGCAGATGACTATACATAAGGTAATGGTTTGAAAGGCAGATGTCTGAATTCCTCCATGACAGACGAGGCAGACTCCCACACATGGGGTGTCAGGGGCAGACCCCCACACATAGGGTGTCAGGGGCAGACTCCCACACATGGGGTGTCAGGGGCAGACTCCCACACATGGGAGGGGGGAGGGCGGCGGGTGTCAGGGTTAGGGGGTGACAGATGTCACCGCCTCGCAGAGAGTGACACGTGGGAAGGTGACACTCACCCCAGTCTCCTCTTGGCCCCGCGGGGTTCCGCTCTCCCGCCCTGCACTGCAAATCACCAGTTATTCTGACCACAAGCGCAAACACACTCTCTCTTCACTCACCTTAAACCCCGCGCACTCTCTTCGGGCCACCGTATCACTGACAGTGCCAGACAACCACGCCCACCTCGCTCAAACAGCCAGACGCCACACCCCTGAACGTTGCCTAGCAATGGTGCAATAGGATTGTCTGTCAGGTAGAGACTGACAAGCCGACAAACCAATGGGGGGAGAGGGTGTGTGCGCGGTGGCTGGGAAACAAAGTGATGTGTTGAGTGGCTGTGATTGACAGCTTCAAGAACCAACCAGGAATGTGGGCGGATTTTCTTGTGCCATGTGGCCATGTGCTATTTAGGTTGGGGGCGAAAGGGTGAGCAGAGGTTGCTCCAAACAGGGGTAAAGGTGACGATGTATGTGTGTATGTATGTGTGTATGTGTGTATATACTGTCTCTATACTTCCTACCTACCAATTAGATTGTAAGCTCTTCGGAGCAGGGACTCCTCTACCTAAATGTTACTTTTATGTCTGAAGCACTTCTTCCCATTATGTATTATTTGTTATTTATATGATTGTCACGTGTATTACTGCTGTGAAGCGCTATGTACATTAATGGCGCTATATAAATACATACATATATGTATGAATATATGTTCAAAGACAGGCTCGGACAGTCCTGGATTTATACCTAATGGGTGACCTGACTGCAGGTTATCAGGGACATTTTTTTTTGGCTTTAATTAATACATAACAAAATATTTACATATACAAAAAAATCCTTCAATTATTTTAAACATTGACTAAAATGGCAGAAAATGACTACTGCAACGATTATTCTAATTCTATCTAAATTAAAGTTTTTTTTTTATTTTTTTAATAAAAAATGATCTCATACTTTTGCTTGTCTAGTCATGGTATCTTTAATAATAAGGCCAGTCTTTGCCACCCACTGACAGTAAAACTGCATTCTACCAGCAGATGTTAAATGGTTTCAGTCATAGCATGACAAGCTGAACTAGGGCAGCTTTTGTCTCTTAATCCACTAATCTGAACATTGCCACTAACATAGAATTTAGGCTACGTCCATAGAGGGGGGAGCCGTGCTGAGCAGCGCTGACGCTGAGGCTCGCCTGCTCGGTCAGGAGCGATTCCATGAACTGGCAGGCGAGCCAGCGCGCGCTATCGGGGGGGAGGCGGGGCAGTGACGTCACCGGGCCAATAGCCCGCGAAGCGTCAACGTCACGGCGTCATGACGCTGCTTCATACTGATTGAGTGTTTTCACCCGACAGCGCGCTGAGAAACAGGCGCTGCTGTCGGCTGAAATTTCCAGCACCTCAGCACGCCTGCGGATGCTCGCGGGAGCCCCCTCTAAAGACATCCTTATTGAGGATGACGTGGCTCCTCGCGGTGCGTCAGTGCGGCTCAGCACGGCTCCCTCAATGGAAGTAGCCTTACTATGAAATGCTAACCACTTGGTATCTCTTGCCTTAAAAGGCAACTTCAGGTAATTTAAAGAAAATGGTGCTTTTGGCTAAAATTCTTGGCGGACACCGCTGCGACCGGCAACAGTGCTCCCAAGCCACATTAAAGCTGGATGTGGCACGCTGAGACAAGCAGCAGCGGTGATTGACAGGTCAAGTCACCCACCCAGTGAAAAAAGCAGGGGGATGGGTAAGCAGAGAGTTGGATGCAGAGGTCATGCGAGGTTGGGGGTCCAGAGCTAGTCAGTCTCCCTGATCTCAGCCCGTCACTGCTCTCAATGTACACTGTGGCAGGAGGAAATGAGTCAGAGAGAGAGAGAGTGTGTGTATGTGAGAGTGTGTGTGTCACAGATACACAGTAACACAACAGCCTCTCCGTCATGGCGCTTTAGGCTAAAGCCCCACTCCCAGAGTCAGCGCTCCCGCGCTGCAGACAGGCGGGGCGCTGACATACACAGACCGCGATATGCGGTCTGTAGGGAGCCGGAGCGGGAGGTGGGCGGGAGTGGGAGGTTTGAGCGGGAGGGGGGGGCGTGGCTTGAGCGGAGGGACCCGCTACTCTCCCCCCATCCCTCCACGGCTCGGGTAAGTAAAGCAACACACACACTCATACACACAGACAGAGGCAGGCATTCAGGCACACACATATATACACACACACAGACAGAGGCAGGCACTCACGCACTCAGGCACACACACACAGACAGGCACTCACACACTCAGACACACACACAGACAGGCACTCACGCTGCTTTCACTCCACATTCCTCCCCGCTCCCCGAAGCCTCTCCTCCTCCCGAAGCCTCCCCTCCCCATTGGCTCACAGCCACACCACGTGACGCGTCAACGCTAGGGAACACCATTCTCTTGTATCCCATAGCGGCTGACGCGCCACAGCGTGTAGTAAGTTGTGCAGCCAGGGGGGACCGGGACCGGCTCCGCAGGATTCCCCTGCTGGTGGGGAACTCGCGTGTGGCCGCCCGTGCCGCGGGACCGAGGCCTAAGAAAAAATTGTCTCTTAAAAATTCTGTCCGGCGCCAAAGTATTTTATATTTTTGTCCACCCATTTTTTTATTTATTATTTTAACCCTCTGAGAACATACAATCTATTCTAGGAAAAACCTATCTTCCTAATGCCTCCTCCCAAATGTTACCAATATTTTTAAAAAGGTTTGAGAAGTTAAAACATACTGAAAAACCGTCCCAAGGCAACCATTCCTAATCCGCCTTTCTTCCAACGATCCTCTGTACAAGGTTGAGGCGATTACCCGAGATGAGTTC
Organism: Ascaphus truei; assembly: GCF_040206685.1. Classification (NCBI taxonomy): domain Eukaryota; kingdom Metazoa; phylum Chordata; class Amphibia; order Anura; family Ascaphidae; genus Ascaphus; species Ascaphus truei. The sequence goes on from NC_134490.1 coordinate 31,177,855, forward strand.
AAAGAATTGACTATATAACGTTACAATCGTACATTCCGTTGGGGAGAAATTAAAACGTAATGTCAAAGTCGATATCAAAAATGTCAATATGTTTCCACTGTGACGGTGAGGGGGTACCCAGGCCAGTAAATAAAGGTATTATGACCGGCTGGTTGCCCCTGAGCCATATTGGGGGGTTATAGAGTGCTAGCTCTGCAACCCAGTAATGGCAGTAACACTGTAATTGTATTAAAAATGTCTGTGTGTCCCACCAGGTATGCGGTGGTGATAATAATAATCAGGATTTAAATGTTTGTGCTATTGTGCCCATGTTTCCCTGTAACCTGCTCAAAGGAAAAAAGGGTTAAAAAGCAGTAGCTTTCAGCACATCGCATAGCGTTTAGCTAACTTCGGCTGGGAAGGTCCTGGAGCGCTGAGTTTTGCTGTGAGTGCTGCTGGAGTAAAATCATTAAAAAGATTATGCCGCAATTTTTATAAAGTTATATAAAAATTGATGAATGGAAGTCCCCCTCTTTTAATTGTGCTAACATTATAAGAGTTAGGGGGTTTTCATTCAGGCAGCCAGAACAGAGGAAACCCTTAAATTACAAGTACGAGCCTTTAGAAGTGTATGGCAGGACATTCCTATGAGTAAGTCATGCATAGGTAACTAAGACTTCTATATGTGCCCCTGAGTTTACATTTGTGACCATTTATTCAGTGGACTTCACTTTGTATGGTTTTCAATCTTTTTTTATTATATTTTTTATATATTTTTTTTCATCTCTTATTAGTTTATATTATGCACATAGATATATATATATATATATATCTAGATATTTTTTATATTTTTGATTCACAACATATATTTGTAATTCGTTATCAGCTTCATATATATAATTTAGTCATTTAGTCATTCCGCTTCATCAATTAAAAGGTGTTCCATTTTATATTCCTTATCAGAACATCATTCATATTCCATAAGCACCCATAAGGGGCCATAGAATATTATTATACCCTAATTCTCTCATTTATATTACCACTACACACACAGGCGCAGTCTCTTATATATATTACATACAGAGCTGGACAAATGCGGTCGCACGGGGCGATCGATCTCCTTCCTGGGATGACTCCTCCTCGTGGACGTACATAACCTCTTTCCGAACCAAGGCGATGAGGACATACATTGATGAGAACCTGAAGCAAGGATTCATTCGCAAATCCTGTTCTCCTGCTGATGCAGGTTTTTTCTTTGTGGCTAAGGACTGGTCATTGAGACCTTGTATTGATTACTGGGGGTTTGAATAAAATAACTGTCACGAACCGGTATCTTCTTCCTCTGCTCACCGAACTCTTTGATAGTCTACGTGGGGCAGCAGTTTTTACCAAGCTCGATTTAAGAGGGGCCTATAACCTAGTAAGGATAAAGCAGGGTGACAAGTGGAAAACCGCTTTCAACACACGTGATGGCCACGAGTACTTGGTGATGCCCTTCAGCCTATGCAATGCACCCGCAGTGTTCCAGTTCTTCGTGAACGAAATTTTCAGGGACATTTTAGACTCCTCAGTTATCGTATACCTTGACGATATCCTCATCTATTCTAAAACCCTGGAACAACATCATAAGCAGTTGAGGGTGGTCCTTAAACGCTTCCTGAAGAACAATCTCTTCGTTAAATTCGAGAAGTGCGAATTCGAGAAATCCCATCTTTCTTTTCTCGGATACATCATCTATGCCCAGGGCCTAGAAATGGATCCTGCCAAGGTTGCTGCTGTTCTGGACTGACCAGTACCTAAGGGATTAAAAGCCATTTAGAGTGTTTCGCAAATTATTACAGGCAATACATTCAGGATTTTTCCAAAATCGTTGCACCCATCACAGCCATGACAACAACAGGTAGATCATATGAACTGGTCTCCGCAGGCTCAGGCGGCTTTTCTGAAGCTCAAGAAACTTTTTTTCTTCTGCACCCATCCTGAAACACCCCGATCCTTGTCATCCTTTTATCGTCAAAGTTGATGCCTCGGACGTTGGCGCAGTCCTGTCACAGAAGTGAGATTCAGGGTCAGTTACATCCGTGTTCCTTCATCTCTAAGAAGTTTTCTCCTGCGGAACACAACTACGATGTGGGCAATCGTGAACTTCTAGCCGTTAAAATGACCCTGGAGACACCTTCTTGAGGGAACCGCCGTACCAGTCATGATTCTTACGGACCATAAAAACTTGGAATACCTCGAGGGGGCACGCAGGTCAAACACTCGCCAGGCTAAATGGGCACTCTTTTTCACTCGCTTTAATTACGTGATCTCCTACCGGCTGGGTTCCAAGAATGTAAAGGTGGATACCTCCTCCTATTTGGATCCTCCGACCTGGTGCCTAGGGCCCTGGGTCAATCTTCATGAAGAGTTCGGTCAGGTAAGGCTGTAGATTCTCTGCTGTGACTCCCTCTGTTCTCCTGATCCTCTTGGCCTTCCTTTAGTATCCTGATCTCTTCATTGAGCTGTAGTATCTCGTCGTCGGTGTTGGCCTGTATTTGGAGGGACTCCTCCATTTTATTTTCCAGCTCTGTGGTGCATTGGGTCAGGGAGGCGATCTCTTTTTTGATGATCTGCACTGCGCAGCGGAGATCCGCTTGTAGGGAGTGCTGCAGGAATTCCTGCATTGTCCTAAACAGCTCTTCCAGAAAGTCCCTGGTGATTTTGCTTACTGCTTTCCTGTTTGTGCTCTGCTCTGTTGGCACATGTGCTGCGGCCTCTTCACGGTCACCATTTTCTGGTGTTGGAGCCGTTTGGTTCCCTCCAAAAAAGCGTGATACTTCTTCCGGCGTCGCTTTTTTACATTTCACGGGCATGTTTGAAGGTGGGGGTGCCCCGTCTGTTGCCTTTTTTTGTTGAAAAATGTGGGTACATTTATATCTTTTTATCCGTATTATTCAGGAGGGTCCCAGGAGCTCCCTCGTTAGCTTCCATCCCTGGTGTCGTCCAAGTGGCGAGTCTCGGGTGTTTTTTAAAAAAAAAATATGTAGTTGGGGCTGGGTGAGGAGGGGTTCATAAGTATTTGGGGCTGGGTGGGGGTTATATGTATTTGGGTCTGGGTGGGATTTTTTATGTGTATTTGGGGCTGGGTGTTTTATTTTGTGTGTATATTTGGGGCTGGGTAGGGGTTTGTATGTATTTGGGGTGTGTTTTTTTAAATATGTATTTGGGTGGTGGACAGGTTTTTTGTATTTGAGGGTGGCGGGGGCTTTGGTATATGTTTTGTGGGGGGGATAGTGTGTGTAGGGGGATCAGGGGAAAAGAGTGTGAGGGGGGATTAAGTGAAAGTGGGGTAATTGATGGAGGGGGAGAGTGAGAGGAGAGAGGATGTAAGAGAGGTGGAGAGGGAGTGATACGGAGGGGAGAGAAATAGATGGGAAGAGAGGGGGAAATGGGGGGGCTCGCAAGATTGCCGACATTGGGGTTTGGGGGCCCGTTGGTAACTCTAGTTCTGGGCCCCGGAAAATCTGTTTGCGGCCCTGCTCTTCTCATGTCCTTCTAGAATCTAACCTTCTTCTCCCCTTATATACTGTCCGTGATGTCATGATCCCATGACAACACAGGGCAGGGATGGGGGGTGAGGGGGCGTTACACACTAACTGTAACACCCTCATAACTGCAACAGTGCTAGTGGCAACAATAGTTACTATGTTTGTGATGCAACAGAAACAATTCCATCAAATCTATGTTTGTTTTGCTCACAACTCGCTGTTAAACTGTTGGTAGTGTATACAGAGTGGCAAATTGTCGCATAGTGTATTATGACAGCAATCGGTCACGGTGTGGGAACTAGTTAGGATTGCTTAGTGCAGTGGTTTCCAACCTTTTTTTGGTTAAGGAACCCCATGTAAACTTCTGAGAAACCCAAACCTCTCTAATAGCACATCTGAGATCAGATTCATTGTAAGGAACCCCGACCCTCTCTAATAGCGCGCCTGAGATCAGATGCATTGTAAGGAACCCCAACCCTCTCTAATAGCGCGCCTGAGATCAGATGCATTGTAAAGAACCCAAACCCTCTCTAATAGCGTCTGAGATCAGATGCATTATAAATTCTTATGTAATTGTTACAATTTTAAAATGACCTGCACTGCCTCGATGAACTCTGCAAGTTTTGTTTTAGTTGTTGGGCAATTTGTGGCAGACTTGGATGTTCTATACCCCTGATAAGCTATGTGGCTAGTACACTCAAATAGGCTATTGCATAATTGTCAGTGTCGCTGTATACTATTGTCTGCTCTATAGGAATGGACAGGTGAAGGTAGTCACTAAACGGAGAAAGGGAAATCATGGTTTCTAATAGTAGCAAATGAAAAACTGCTTTGCTAAGTGTGCATGTATCAGAGTGCAGTGATTGCTAGCAAAGTGACTCTACTGTATACAGCACGATGCGTGTCTGTGTACTGCCTAGGGGTAAGCTGCTTGTCGCTGCCTAATCAAAGATGTCTGGGGAGAGCACTCTCAAAGTCTGGTGCTCTGTAGTGCAGATAGTCAATATCCTTGCTATAAATAAATAATATAGTATATTAATATATGCTATAAATTAGTAGAATATACCAATATATCGTCTTAAACACATAATATATTACTCTATAGTCTAGTTCTGCGTAAAGTTAACTGAAGACGGTGATCACTAGCTTTAATGCTTCCCTGCATACGGTGGGGAGCCTCTCTCTAGGCTGCCCTGTGGCTCAGCTGTAAGTCGCTGACGTGACGTCAAAGGTTCCCGACGCGCACATTTTCAGTATGCTCACTTTATCAAAGAGATATTCTGCATGTTCCTGCTGATTGTGTCCAGGTTTTATTGAAAAGCATTTTTCTCTAAAGTGTGTTTGTCACGTACGGCACACCTGTGGGCAAGTGACTTTCATATGTGACAAGGGTTACACACAGCTATCTAGCCAATGTTTCTCCACACATGTTCCCTTGAATGAATATCTCCCCTCAATCCAACACATTTGTAACGAACGACACAGCTGTGAGCACATGACCTACTGTATATATGTGACTAATACATATAGCTAACTAGCTGACTCGCCTTCACCTACGCACAGGTCCCTCGAATTAATAGTGTCTTCCCTCACTCTGTCACAATATCTATCTTTAATCTTCCGCCACCACCAAAGAAATATGAAATATGTAATTTGCAGTCTCTGGTCCCAGTTTATTAAGAAAACTATATACTTAACACACACAATTCTGTTGTAGCAAAATGTATCTGAAAATGTTAGTTACTTTCTACAAATCGTGCAACATTCAGAGCCCAGTCATTACTTATTAAAGTGTAGATTTACTATGCAAAAAGTACAGTACGTGGGTTATAGAAAAAGATTACAAGAACATACAGTATAAAATGCAGACAGATTCTTCAAATAATAAGAACAAATAATTCCACAGAACATGTAACTGGTTCTTCCCAGAGAGTTCACTGGAGTATGAAAGATGAGAATTCACGCATCTGATACCAAAACACACCTCTGTTGAATTTGGACTCATGTCTCAAATACATGGTTTATATTCTAAACTTCCTGCATTTCTAACAACATAAGCCCACCTTTCATCAATCTCTCTAAATTAAATTTTTACGACTTTAAGAAAAAAAAACTTTGACTAAACTTTGCCTCAATATGTAAAATACTTCCCAACTTTGTTTCCATGATAGTTTGACAAACGCCACCTTCACTGTTGCATCTGTGTACTTCATATGAAGGCCAGACAATTACATCTGACAACCTACTTTTAATTTTTACATGAAAAAAGATATCTGTCCTTTGCACCTCCTCATCATGAAGTGTTTGGCATCATTTGATTTGTCTCATTGAAACTGTTAACAAATATCTATTTGTTATTCGTGCGAATTGCTATCGGGCTCAGGAAATTAATATCTAGTAACTTTACCCAAAGCTTTGGGCTGACATCTTGACCACACCCCCTGGTATTTCACAGATCACAAAGGCATCTCTTTCAAGGTACATTTAAAAGGTTTTAGTTTATTCTAGTGTCAGGACTGTCATATTTCCATACCCCACTTACAAAACCAAATATCCTGATCCTTAGATCAGCACATAAAAACTAGGCATGGGCAGTGGTTTATCTTGCTATAAAACAATTTGTGTATTTTTTTAAAAATATTTTTCCTTTATTGGTGTCATTTGATGCATTAGAACATTTAACAGTCATAACATATCAGGACAGTATGTCAACGAGGTACATTACATGTATATGACAAGGGGGCAGTTGGTGACACACAATAAACCTTTTTCCATTTACCGTGGTGAAAAGAGAGGCGGTGACGAAGGGCAGGTGGATAGTTGGGAACGACTTGGGAGGAGAGCGGGGGGGGGGGAAAGGGGAGGGGGAGGTTGTGGTGGGGGTGGGGGGGCTTGAGGTTCGGGGGTGCGGGATCTAGTGTTGCAGTAAGGTTTGTGCCAGTGTCGGGGTTCCTGATCCCGGCCAAGGTTCCAGGTTCTATAGAATTGTGGCATTTTTTGCCTCAGCATGGCTGTCAGTCTCTTCATATTCATGACCCCGTCTATCCTTGTAATTACCGTTCTCCTGGAGGGGGCTTTAACTTTCTTCCAGGCCGCTGCAATGCAGCATCTGGCGGCCGTTAAGATCGCAGATGTGAGTCTAGCTATGGGGGCAGGGAGGTCATCGATTGGTTTTCCCAGCACGTAGGTCAGGGAGTCCAGTGGGATCTCCACATCCAGAGTCCCAGTCAGGAGGCTCTGGATCCGGGTCCAGAATCTCTGGATCTCCGGGCATGTCCACCAAATGTGGGACATGTCACCCTTTTGACCACATCCTCTCCAGCACTCATTGGAGGTGCCTGGGTAGATCTGGCTCAGTCTACTCGGGGTCAGGTACCAGTGAAATAGTATTTTGTAGATGTTTTCTTTTGTGACGGTACAAATTGATGTTTTGGTAGCAGCCTCCCAGACATCCTCCCAGTTCTCGAGGTCTATGGTGGTGTTTAGGTCTCTTCGATCCACTTTTGCATGTATGAGTGGTTGGGGGGGGGGGCTGGGCTGCCTCCAATGTTTTGTATATCTCGGAGATAAGCCCCTTTGGTACTCGCCTTTGAGACATAGGGTCATATTTAGGCCTTGAAATTGGCCGAATTGGGTTCGGGAGCAACCGGGCGGGAAATCCGGGTTTCCGAATAGGGGGGTAAGTTGAGTTGGGGATGAAGTTAGGCCATATTTCCCTTTAGTTTTTAACCATGTCGACCACGTGCATCTCATTGCCCCCAGGTCGAGTCTCAGGGGCTTTCTACTTTTATGGGTCTGGGCCCACAGTAGGGCTGAGAGGGGGGTGGGGGACGCGTGATGCGTGTCTATTTCTAACCAGCAATTAGAGGTCGGGGGGCTGTTCCACACCACCGCCTGCATCAGCTGGGCCGCTTGGTAATACCGGACTACATCCGGCGCCCCCAGGCCTCCTCTCGTCCTCGACACCAGGAGTACCGACCTTGGGACTCTAGGTCTCCGTTGCTGCCAAATGAAGCGCAGAATATGGGCTTGAATATTCCTCAGTTCTGTTAGTGGGACAGGGAGGGTCTGGAAGTAATAGAGCAGGCGGGGGAGGACATTCATTTTGGCGGATACTATTCTGCCAAACCAGGAGATCTGGTGGGTTTGCCAGGCCTCAAGGTCTCTCCTGATCTGGCGGAAGAGGGGGGGGGGGGGGGTAATTGGCTTGGTACAATGAGCTGTACGAGCTCGCTATTTTTATCCCCAGGTATTTGATGTGGGAGCTATACCACTTGTATTTAAATTTATTTTGTAGGATTTTCCATATGGGATCTGGGAGGGAAATGTTGAGGGCCTCTGATTTGTCTGTGTTTATTTTGTAGTCCGACAGACGGCCAAACTGGTCTAAGAGTTTCTCTAGTTTGGGGAGGGAGGTGAGCGGTTCCGACAGAGTTAGAATAACATCATCCGCAAACAGGGATATTTTGTATTCCCTGTCTGCGATTAGAATGCCCTTTATATTGGTTTCAGCTCTGATCCGAGCAGCTAGCGGCTCTATAGATAGGGCAAAAAGTAAGGGGGATAGGGGGCAACCTTGTCTGGTGCCGTTTTGGATCTTTATTGGGTTGGGGAGCTCACCTGGTAGTTTTAGGAGGGCAGTGGGATTGGTATAGAGGGCTCGGACCCCCTCGATGAATGGGCCCGAGAAACCGAACTGGCACATAGTCTGGTCAAGGAAAGACCATTTGATTCGGTCGAAGGCCTTCTCTGCGTCGAGGCTGAGTATCAGGGCCTGGGATTGTTTGAGGTGCACGTGGTCTATAATATCAATAATTTTGCGGGTGTTGTCAGAGGCCTGTCTTCCTGACACAAAGCCCACCTGGTCTATATGAATTAGTCTGGGGAGAATAGGGTTCAGTCTGTTTGCTAGGATCTTACTGAAAAGCTTGAGGTCAGTGTTTAATAGGGATATTGGGCGGTAGCTGCCGCATTGGAGCGGGTCCCTGCCCTCTTTATGTATAATAGCCAGATTGGCTGCAGACATAGTGCCTGGTATCGGTTCTCCTCGTAGGAAAGAGTTGAACATTTCCAGGAGATGCGGGGAGAGGGGTGCTGCTAGTTTCTTGTAATAGGCGTTGGAGAACCCATCTGGCCCGGGCGTCTTAGCTATTTTAAGTGAGGAGATGGCGTTATCTAGCTCTTCTCGGGTTATCTCCTGATTTAAGAACTCAAGTTCTTCTTGTGAGAGGGACGGAAGATTACATTGGGCTAAGTACTCGGAGGTCATCTTGGCGTTATCGTTTAACTCAGGGGAGCGCAAACTTTTTGTGCTGCGCCCCCCTGTCGCTCTGCCCCCGGCTCTCGCGTCCCCTGCCTACCTTCATTCGCGTCAGATGACGCTGCGTGGGCGTGTGACGTCAGGTCACATGGTGCCGCGGCGTCTATTGATGCCGCGTTGCCATGGCGACGCAACACAGATGCCTGAATCCCGGTAAGTAAACAGTTGCAGGGGCCTCACGCGATCCCCCGGCATTTCATTTAAATGCCTGGGGGAAGAGCGCGGGGCCTCTGCAACTGCCCGCGCCCCCCAGCATAATCTGCCGCCCCCCCTGGGGGTCGCACACCCACTTTGCGCACCGCTGGTTTAACTGATTGGGGAGGTGGAGGTCTGTATAGAACTCCGCAAACTCGCGCGCAATGTCTTTCTCATTGTATGAAATGTGGCCGTTTTTGGTCCTGATTTTCGTGATCTGGGCCTTAGTCTTAATGCCTCTTAATTTCGAGGCCAGAAGTTTGTCCGCTTTGTTACCCCTATCGTAGAACCTCTGATTGGTCCATTTCAGCGCTATCTCTACCTCGTCAAGTTGTAGTACTTTTAATTCCGATCTTACCTTATCAAGGGTTCTAAGCACTTTTTTCGAGGAGGATTGTTTGTGTAGGTGCTCTAGAGCTAGGATTTTTTCAGTGAGTTCTTTTTGGGCTTTTTGCTTTAGTTTCTTCTTATAGGAGGCTAAGGAGAAGAGTTCTCCTCTGATAGTGGCTTTGTGCGCTTCCCAGAGCATTGCTGCTGCTGGGACCGAGCCTTTGTTTAGTTGGAAAAAAGTGCCAAGTTTTTGTTTGATCGTCTTGACCACCTGTGGGTCATTGAGGAGCGAATCGTTGAGTTTCCATTTGTACACTGATGACTTGACGAATGGCAGAGAGAGGGTGAGTGCGATAGGGGCATGGTCGGACCACGTAATTGGGCCTATGTCAGAGTGGGAGGATGCCTGGAGTACGTTGTTGGAGCCTAGAAAATAGTCGATCCGCGAGTAAGACTGATGGGGGGCTGAGAAGAAGGTGTAGTCTCTCTGGCCCACGTGCTGAGTCCGCCAGATATCCAACAGCGAGAAATCTTTCAAGATGTCTCGGAACTTTTGGGCTTTTTTCTGTATTTGGGCAGAGTATGGGGTCGCAATCTGATCAGATTTATCTTGGTCTGGGTTTAGGACCATGTTTGCGTCACCGACGAGGAGAAGGGAAGAGAGCGTAGGTTGGTTTAAGGTTCCGAGGAGGTTCTGGAGGAATTGGGTTTGGTTAGCGTTTGGGGCGTATATATTAAGGATGGCTATGGGAGAGCCTGACAGTGTGCCTTGGAGTAGTATATAGCTTCCCTCTGGGTCCTTGGTTACTTTTGTTGGGGCGAATGGTGTGATGTTCTTAATCAGTATGGCCACACCTCGCTTTTTATTGGGGGAGGATGCGTAGAACGCTTGGGGGAATCATTCGTGTCAGCCATCTTTAGCGGTTGTTGTTGTTGGGGCACAGTTTGTGCAGGGTGCCGGTGAGGGCGTCCTGTGGCTCCTTCAGTGCCGGGGGATGGCGAGATCATCAGGGTTCAGCAGAGTCGTTGGCTAGCCAGCCTCTCCGATGCACGGGGGGGTTTCCTGGTGGTCTGTCTCAGTCGCTGCATCAGTGGGGGGACGGTTGTTCTTCTGAGGAGGGGGGATCCCTAGTGCCTTGAGGAAGTCTCTTGCATCTTCAGGGGCAGACACCGTGTAGTGGCGTCCATTACGGAGCACCACTAGCTTAAAGGGGAATCCCCAACGGTATTTAACCCCTTGGTCTCGGAGGTGGGAGGTAAATGGTCTCATCACGTTTCTTTTGCTCACTGTTAGACGGGAAAGGTCGTTGAAGAGCTCGATGGCCACTCCATCCATCGTCACGGAGCGCAGATCTCTGGCAGCCGCCATGATCCGCTCTTTTGCTGAATAAGCGTGCATTCTAAGCACCACATCTCTGTGCCGGTTTGGGTCTGATGGTTTTGGGCCCAGGGCTCGGTGTGCCCGGTCGGTGTGCAGATCATGTTCAGATAGGTCAGGCACCAATTGTAGAAAGAGTCTGCGGAGGTAGGGTTGCAGTTCCTCATGGGTGACGGTTTCAGGGATGTTTCTGAGGCGGATGTTCTGCCTCCTTTCCCTGTTCTCAAGGTCCTCGAGGGCATTTTGCAAGTCTCGAATTGCGTCCCCACATCTTGAGACCTCCTCGTGGGTCTCGGCCTGGGCGTTGGATACCCCCTCCATTTTCGCCTCTAGGTCCTCCGTTCGTTCCGTCAGCGCTCCCACCTCGGCCCGTATGGTCTGGAGGGCTTTCTCTGTGTCCTCCTGAACCCCCCTCCTCATTTTGACTATAAGTGAGTCAAAAAATTCTTTAATCAGAACGGGGGGGTCCGTCTCAGGCGGACTTTGTCGGCCGCTGCGCGCCTCGTGCTCCGGTTCCTCCTCGGCGCCATCTTGCCCTTCAGGGCTGATGGAAACAAAAGAAAACAGCGCACAACGCCAAATAGTGAAGCAAATTCAACAATATATTATAGAATTAAAAAGGGGGTAATATATCTGCGTACATGGAAAAAGTTGGTAAAAGGCATGTAGTGTGTATCACACTGTTTACCACTCGGCAGCTGTTAGCTGTAGATTCAGGTGCTTGCTTCCCTCTGCTGCTGCAGCTCAGTTGATTCTGGGGCAGGAGGTCAGTCTTTTCACTCCCAAGGGGATTTCCCTTCATGCAGCCAGGTTCAGCAGCTGGTACTGGGGCTCGGTGAAATCGCTCCTGCTTCCTGGCCGATATGATGCTGCTCCTGTACCTCGGCAGGTGTATCCTCTGCACAGAGGTTAAAACGCAGCTTGCTTTGTTTACTTCAGGGCTGATATCTGCCAGGCGCTGTGTCGGAGAGAAAAATTTGGTGACTGGGTTTGGGTTCCGTTTTTGAGCCTTCCCCGTCATCTCCCTAATGTTAGTTGCTGGGGTGCGTACCAAATTCGGGGGGTTTGGGGTGGGGGAAAATGCCTATTCTAATAGCTTTTGTGCGAGGGTGCCGGGAGCTCTCTTCCTAGCTAACCATCGGCGGTGACGTCACCGGAAGTCACTCCAATTTATGTATTTTTAAGACAATTTAGAACCAACATTAAACTCAAGTGCCAGGTTGATTTAAATACTGAATATCTCATGATATTATCACAACTTGTTCCTGGTTTTGTGTCAGGACAAGCCCCTGCTTGTGTAGGGTGAATCTTTTTTGTTAGGCCTGAAGTTCCAGGCTGATCTGATGTTCTTTCCATAAAACATTTTGATCCATACTGATCATTCCCGATCTATGGGACTCTGGAGGGGGGGGGGTGAAATACTTATCAAAGTTGGTCTTAAAAAGGCTTCTTCCTCGGGAGGGGGTATCCGGGCACCGGGACGCGTCCGCGGAGCCGAAGCTAAGTTAAGTCAAGTTTGATAAGATACCCAGTTTTTCCAAGTTATAATAAAGACTGATACTATGTGCCGCAACACACCGCAATGCATGTTCATGGATCACTGCCGGTGCGAACCACCCCTGGTTGTTCGCCGGCGCCTCAGGAGGTATCTCATGGAAGTAGTCCATGGGAGCCATTTAGCCCCTTGGAGGACAGGCCCACAAACACTGGAACACCCCTTATTCGGGTACCAGATGACTGTCCGACAAGTAGGGCAAGAGAGCCGACTCTGGATCAGCCCAGACACGGCTCTTCTCTTTTTCTTTTTTTTTGCCCCTGCCCCATCCCCACCTCTCCCTCTCCCGGGGACGCGGGTCACTCTTAAGCAGAGGCTAGGTAAAACCTCGCTACACACGTCTACCTCAGTCCACACACACGAAACTATTCGGCTCAGACATAGACCACCTAATTATTGTATCAGCATAAGGCATAGCCCCTCTATCGATCCCGGTATATGGCTCTGAATCTTTTATCTAACAACGTAAAAGGGTTTAACAACCCTACGAAAAGGAAAGTGGCGTTCACAGATTTTAAAAAGAAACAGGTCGATATCCTCCTAGTACAGGAAACCCATTTTAGCCACAGCAGTACACCCAAATATCTTGATAGACAATTTGCACAATTTTACTTAGCATCAGCTGGGGGAAAAAAAGGGGGGTCAGGGTTATCTTCCATAACAGGGTTCCATTCACCTTAGAAACAATCAAGAGAGATAGCGAAGGCAGATACTTGATAGTGGTGGGAACCATACAAGAACAATCAATAACGCTAGCCTCGATATATGCTCCCTGCGAGCAAAGTCACGACTTCATAAGGAAATTTTTCCAGAAACTGCACCAGGTAGCCAAAGGACACATAATACTAGCAGGAGACTTCAACCTAACATTAAACCCAAGACTAGACAGGTCGGGTATTGCTAGAAACTGTCGGAAGAAGGTGATAGACGACCTAAAAGCAGGCCTTAAGAAAACCCAGTTAGTTGACATCTGGAGGGAACTCCACCCCAATGAAAAAAACTACACTTTCTACTCCCACCCTCATGACGCTTACAGCAGAATTGATTACTTCTTCATATCTAGTAGACTGGTCCCCTTGGTCGCCCAAGCGGAGATCCATGACATTTCATGGTCGGACCACGCGCCTATAGCGCTGAGGTGCAACCAAATTCGCTCTGATAGACCTGGCGCAAACTGGAAGTTGAATGAGTCAATCCTTAAGATCCCAGATATTTGTGGCTCAGTCGGAAAGAAGATTGATCAATTCTTTACGACTAATTATGGTTCGGTGAGCTCGGATCTCACCCTCTGGGAGGCCCAGAAGGCAACCATAAGGGGCATGCTAATTGACATCGCAGCCCGTAGAAAGAGAGAGCACAATAATAAGATCGCAGCCCTCCAAGCCAAATTAAATTCTCTTACTTCAAGGCACAAACAGAAACGGGACCCAGGGGTCTTGTTGGAGATAAAGAATACCAAAATTGAACTCAATTTGCTGATGGTCTCTCAGTCTGACAAATCCCTAAGTTGGTCACGGAGGAAATTCTATGAAAAGGCTAACAGGCCAGATCCCATGCTAGCGCGTCAACTACATACTAGACAGCCCAACTATAACATACAGGCAATTTGCCTGAAAGACGGCACCTCCACATCTAACCCAAAAAGCATAGTTGAGGAATTTAAATTATTCTACGATAATGTATATAATGGAGAGAAAGTGGCACATAGTCCCAAAACCACAAGGACCATGGAAGATTTTCTAGCAAGGTCCAACCTGACGGGGCTGAGCGAGCTGGATAGGGAGGTGCTAGAGGCTGATTTCACATTGGAAGAACTTACCCAGGTCATCACGGACCTCAAGCCCTCAAAGGCCCCGGGGCCTGATGGGTTTTCGGGGCAGTATTACAAGACGTTCACCAAGAACTTAGCCCGGTGGCTGCTCCGAATGTATAATGCTGTATTAGCAGGAGCCCCGTTCCTGAAGCAGATGCTCCAGGCGTCGATATCAGTAATTTATAAACCAGGGAAGGATCCACAGGACTGCAAAAGTTATAGACCAATCTCCCTAATCAACACGGATGGTAAAATTTACGCCAAACTACTGGCCAATAGATTAAGTCATATCCTGCCCAGACTCATTCATCCAGATCAAGTCGGTTTTATTATGGGTAGACAAGCTGCGGACAACACCCGACGAATCATTGATCTGCTAGAAATAGCCAATAATCAGAAATTAAACGTTATGATGTTGAGTCTGGATGCAGAAAAAGCGTTTGACAGGATTGACTGGCCCTACCTAAAACAGACGCTCGGAGCATTTAGCTTTGGTGAAAAGGTGAGTGGGGTGATAATGTCGCTCTATTCTGGCCCCGCTGCCAGGGTCCTCCATCAGAGTTTCCCTTCAAATCTATTCCAAATTAAAAGCGGCACACGACAGGGGTGCCCATTATCTCCCCTGTTATTCACCCTATGTATAGAGCCCCTGGCAGCGCAGATCCGTAACAACCCGGATATATCAGGGATTACTGTGCATTCACAATCCCATAAGGTTGCCCTGTATGCGGACGATATACTACTGTTGATCTCAAGACCTCTAACCTCCCTACCGAACCTATTTGACCTGTTGGATAAATTTAATAGAATATCAGGATTCAAAATAAACCAAACCAAATCCGAGGCCATGAATATTAGCCTCCCAAAAGAAACCGAAAAACTACTGAGTCTGAACTTTAATTTTAATTGGCAACCAAAACATATTAAATATCTAGGAGTTCACATCACCAAAGATTACAGAGGCATCTATGAAGCTAATTACCCCAAGCTAATTAAGACACTGAAAGAGGACTTGAAAAAATGGATGCCCCACAAGATCTCCTGGATAGGTAGGATACATAGTATAAAGATGAATCTCCTCCCCCGTATCCTATACTTGTTCCAGACTCTGCCTGTGCCACTTAGACTGAAGGACATACTCTCACTTCAGTCTGATATCTCCGAGATTATATGGGGAGGGAAAAAAACGAGAGTAAATAAGACAATTATGAAAAAAACCACACGGACAGGGGGCCTAGCAGTACCTTGCCTGGTATCTTATTATAAAGCGGCGCAATTGTGTCAACTCACACAATGGCAGACCAACCCAGCATTGAAAAGATGGGTGGATCTAGAAAAGAGGGCTTGTGCCCCATTGGAGATAGACAATTTGCTGTGGCTACCCAAAACAGCTGTTAAATGGGCTGAACGGCCGCTCTCATCGGTGGCCAACTCGCTGTTAGTTTGGGAGACTGCTAAATTTAAACATGCCTTGACCTCGAGACACTCCTTGATGTCCCCATTATGGGGCAACCGTGAGTTTGCACCAGGACTAGCAGCATGCGCCGCAGGGCACTGGAAAAAATACGGATATCATAGGCTAAGAGATCTGGAGGGTATACCGAACAAGGTTAAATCATTCGAACAAATCCGATCCCAGAAAAATATCCCACTCTCCGAATTCTTCCAATACCTCCAGATCAGAGCGTTCTTCACCAAAAATTCTCCCTACCCGCCCCTAACCCCATTTGAAAAGCTCTGTCTGACGAAAACAGACACACGGGGACTTACATCGCAGATCTATGGAGAAGTGGTCGGTTCTGGGAGCTCACAGCAACAACAAAAACTGGCGTACAGAGTTAGGTGGGAAACAGACTTAGGGGAGGAATTAGAAGAGGACGATTGGACGGCCATTTTAGAGGCCACAGCCAAGAGCTCCATATGCACTACTTTGAAGGAGAATGCATATAAAGTATTGATGAGGTGGTACCTCACCCCACTAAAATTATCAAGGTTTGTCACTGGATACTCCCCGCTGTGCCCTAAACAGTGTGGAGAATCGGCGGACCTGTTGCACATGCTATGGTCTTGCCCTCGGATCTCACACCTATGGCAAGAAATTAGACATTGGATCCAGAGGATTTTTGACCTCACAATTCCCCCTGACCCGTGGCTTTTCCTATTGAATAGACCATGGAAGAGCCTTTCAAAAACAGGTAATAAACTAGTTGCACATTTTGCAACAGCAACGAGGTGCGAGATCGCAGCTATGTGGAAACAACCAGAGATCACAAATATCCCCAAGATTCGGAATCGATTATGGTACATATGCCAGATGGAAAAACTGACGAGTTTGGTCAATGACACTGGCAACAAATATCTAAAAGTCTGGACGCCTTGGCTGGCACAGACAGATATCCCGGGGGTAGAGGTAGCCACAATTTGACAATGATAGTCCCAAGTGCATTCTCGTTCGAAGAGAGCGAATTGGACTACGAGACCTAGCTGAAAGTACATATTATGAGCATTTAGTGTGGTCCAAATGGATAGGAAACACAGTGAACACAGCGGCTTAGTCAGCCACTCACGTGAAGGAGGTAGAAGAGAGTGCCCGCACCTCCCTCCCCCCCCCTCACCCATGAATTTTATTTTCTTCTTCCCCCAAGTTTAAACTGCCTAAACATACCGGCTGGTATTAAGGAAGATATATTCCTCTAGGATTACTATATGTGCCAGTGGGAGAGACTAAAAGTATCGTATATGACTGTAATACATTGAATGTGAATGTCCATGTTACATGTATCACGATGCTATTTGTACTGAAAATTTCAATAAACTTGAAGTTACAAAAAAAAAAAAAAAGGCATCTCTTCCTCCTTGTAAGAGAGTCCAGGGGTTAAACTCCCTTAACAAGGCTGAAAACTGCACTGATGTTCGGGTTTCCTACCTGAACTGGGAGGTGGAGGTAATTAAATCCTGAGTGAACAGGTAGAAAAGGCAGTAAGTGGCTGCTTTGCATTGTCCCTGTTTGCAGTCTGTGAGAGGATCACAGACAGAGTGCCCGCTCGCAGGGATCCAGGCTTTGTTGACCAGAGGATTTTGCCTAGCAAAGGTGAGGAACTCAAAGCCCCACACAGCAGAGAAGCTTGCACAAAGAAGGGCAAAAGACTTCCTGGAAGCAGCAGGAATTCTACGCCTGCAGCTGGAGAAATCGGAGACACCAGACCAGCATGTCAGTTAAGACTTTCAGTTTTGGAGTTGGTAACCAGTTTAGTTGGCCAGCTGTCATTAGAAAGGGCCACAGTTATGTGTAGTTAAGTCTCCTGAAAGGAGTAGGTGTTTATTTTATCATTTCTTTTGGCCTTAAAGGGGCAGTAGCCCCAATGTTTTAGTTGTCTCCTGGTTAATAAACCAATCCAGTTAAGCATAACCCTCTGTCTATGCGTCTATCTTACCTTGCCTACAGGCTGCTCCGTCACACTCCTCTTTTTCTGAAGACTTGTGTGGACCATCCTCAGCCACCAGGAACTGATTGTGCTGGGCTTTAGCACACATTCTATATGAATGCCTTAACTTAGCATATAAATTGCACACAATACTATTGTTGCATTCACTGCTGTGGTACCCCACATCCTTGCATAGACTGCATCTGACTTTGTGGGGAAATATGCCTTTGGGAGCCACATTTAAAACTGCATTTGGCTGGCCACGATATTAGAATCTTCCCCTTTCATTCCCTACATCTAGAAAATTTGGCAAGTGCACCATTAGTATTACAGCTCAACCCTGTTATAACGCGATCTGTTACAACGTAAATCCGCTTATAACGCGATGCAAGCGTGGCACCCAATTTTCATATTTATGAATACTTTACAACACAATTATTGGTATGTTAAATACTTTATTGTACAATGCATACAATTGTACATTATTTCTAACGCGATCCGCTCATAACGCGATGTGATTCTTTGGACCTCAAGCACAGCGTTATAAGGGGGTTGAGGTGATTCTTTGGACCCCAAGCACAGTGTTGTAATGGGATTAAGCCCAGTATAACCAACCCCACACTGATGAGACCCATTATGGTTGAAACGGCTGTCTGTGGGTGGGTTTACTGGCTATGCATCTTAACCCTGGCTGTGCTCAAAGCTGTGACCATGCAGCAAGCTTAAGCCTATAGGGGAACCATGTTGAATGGTTTTGAAGCAAAAGGTGGCACTGTGTGCTCATTTGCATGTCATTTCCCAGAATCCCTTGCTGCAGTGGAAGTGTGCTGGATGATAATGGTGAAAGGCGGGGTTGCAGACCTGTCTAAGACATGCAAATGAGCATACAGTAATATTTCTATTTGCTATATTAATTACCGGATATACAGTACCAGTACACAGTGAATTCTGTCCTATATCTTGTGCCTCTGTGTTCTCAATTTTTGCTACCAAAATAGAGACAGGAATGGACATCTAAAGTGTCCTTATGACATGCCTAGTATTTGCTTGCTTACTAGGGGCAGATCAGACTGGCCGTTTCAATAGAGTGGCCAGCCCAATGGAAGTGGAACACCATTCACTTCTATTTTCCACCATCCGGGCACCGTTTCACATGACGCGGAAGTGCCGCCAACCCGTCACTGAAATGCAATAGTTCTAGTTTTTTAAATCTCAGGGCACCCTTGCTGTTCAGAACTTGCTCATTTACACAATGACCCTCTTCGTTAACACAAATACGCACTCGCCCTCCTTTTCACAAGCACTCGCCCACCCTGACATCATACTCAACCCACTGCACATTTATCCCTTCTCACACAGCACTCGCCTTATTTCTTAATCATAAATACCACATTCACTCCCACCTTCCCTTACTTACACGATATACCTTCCTCTACCCCACAAAAAGCTCTAGCATGCCTCACCCACCCCACAAAAACCATCACACAAGACACCCAAACACAAAGCCCTCACTACTACTTCCCGCAAACCTCAAACATGTCAGCTGTTCAGCGGGTGCGTGCTGCATCGTCTGGCTTCTTGCTCTCCTCAGTGCCGGGCTGATGAGATGTGAAATACAGTCTCCAGGCAGGGCGGGGTGTGCCGGATGAGCAGCCAGCAGAAATGTCCCCCCCATGTGGCTGCAGCACCCTTAGCAGAGGGTCACAGCCCACCAGGGTTCCCCATCACCCTGGTTGAGAAACACTGCTGTAATGGTTAATATTTATAGACGGTGTAGAATGTCAAGGATATTTCATATATAAATCCCTTCCAGCTCCTACAATGCATTTTAGGGAAGGTGAGGCGGAATCGGACATTTGGTTGCGGCCATCTCGCAGCGATCAAGTTTCCGCTGGCGTTCCGTCGCCGGGGGAGCCTTCGCAGCTGTCACTCCGCTGCCGGCCGCGTCGCCATGGTAAGTTAATTGATGGGGTTTTCCTATGCGCCCCCCTAACTGCTCAGGCCCCCGCCCCCATACCTTGTCTTCTGCGTTTCTGAAGTCACGTGACCCTGTGACGCCGCCGATGACAAGGAACTTACAGAGGCCTTGCATGCTCCCCGGCACTTAATATAAATGCCACCCCCCAAGAAAATCTCACGCTCCACTGGTTTAGGGAGCTAAGGATAAGGCTTTTAGGATAAGAGGTTAGGTTTTTAGGGTAAGGGGTTTTAGTTTTTATGGTTGCGGGTAACGTTAGTATTAGGGGTGAAGATTATTTGTTTTTTAGGGGCTTACCTTGGCGGAGAAGAGGCCAGCGGAGAGATGTCCCTGTGGCAAGGTGAGTGGCGGCGAACCGGCCGTGACCAAAATGTCCTAGACCGAGGTGCAGGACCCTAACTCTCCAGAAATGGCGCTGTATACCACCAATATCATTGCAAATTGATCACCCCCACTCAATACGTGAATAGGGGCCATGGCACTGGGGGGTGGGTGGGCGCAACTAAAAACCCCATATTAATACACTGCACATTCTCTCTCTGCGCAGAGGAAAAAAACAGCCCTGTAGACGCGGTTATTTATGTATCTATAAATATATATTTGAAGCCAATGACTACTGAAACACCTTCTAACTTTCAAATGCCAGTAACTTACCACATGTTACATGGATGCAAACATAGTGCATGCTTATCTTTTCTTAGCATTTAAAGGCAAAGCTTTCCCTCCTTATCAGCTACATGATGAAGTCAAGTTAACCCCTTTCACTGCCAGTGGCCTGCGACGCATTGCTACACTACATGTTGCTGGCCCCGCTGGCAATGAAGGGGTCAAGAGAAATACAATACACCTTAGAGTGTCAGTTATCATTTTTCAGCATTTTATTGTTACGGTCATTCCTGGTTTTTTTTTAAGCAAAATATGTGCAGCGATTGTAATAAATAAAACCAGTACAGGCATACCCCGCATTAACGTACACAATGGGACCGGAGCATGTATGTAAAGCGAAAATGTACTTAAAGTGAAGCACTACCTTTTTCCCACTTATCGATGCATGTACTGTACTGCAATCGTCATATACGTGCATAACTGATGTAAATAACACATTTGTAACAGGCTCTATAGTCTCCCCGCTTGCGCACAGCTTCGGTACAGGTAGGGAGCCGGTATTGCTGTTCAGGACGTGCTGACAGGCGCATGCGTGAACTGCCGTTTGCCTATTGAGCGATATGTACTTACTCGCGAGTGTACTTAAAGTGAGTGTCCTTAAACCGGGGTATGCCTGTATTGGTAATTTTCTCCATATATCTGACGGAAACCAGCACACACAAAAAAAAGGTTACACACTAACGAAATACAGATTGAAAAGCTAAAAAAAAAAAAAGGAGGGGGGGGGGGAAAGGGGGCGGGTAAATAAATATATTATGTTGTAGACGTTATCTGATGCATATTTATTGTTTTAATAGGACATATACCTTTAACAGGTGCAGATAATTAGGAGCCTTTAACTACAACAGAGAAGGGTGTGTTCCCACAATTGCCTCTGAGAAAAGGTGGGGATAGATGTCAAAACCGTTTGGAGTCCCGTCCCCTTGTGCTCTGCTATTTGTAGCAGATTTTTACTATTTTTCAAACTAACAAACCAGCATTTTTTTAAGCAGCAGTTTGTGAAGCATGATCCATCCATCATGTTAAAGCTGCAGTTCAGGCTGTTTAAAAAATAAAAAAAATTCCATTGAATATGTGCATCAATACAATCTACACACTGACAAGTGATTAGTTAAGTTGCTGATCAATCCGTTTTACTGTAATCGATTGCTGAAGATTTGGCTCTGGGTTCACTAAATGCACCCTGGGAACTCTTCTGCTGCACTGACCGCAAAAGTGCTGTGAGGAAGATCATGTGACCAGGCAGTAGATCAATTGGTTCACTGCTCAAAGGGCTCAAAAAGGTGATGCTGTTTCGGAAGGGGATGTGACATTGTCAATGGTTGCTATAGGAACAAAAATGGTTGTTACATTAGAATACGTTCAATATATATATATTTTTTTTTAAATGCTACATGTATTTTCTCATAGTACAGAACTGATTAAAAAAACAAAAAAAAAACACATAGGATATTGCTTGAACTGCAGCTTTAAGAAGAGGTACATCCTGGGTTTATAACCAGATACTTGCTATGATATCTTTGTCTTTTTCATGGCACTTAGTCGCAGATGATAGACGAATCCACAAGAGTAACGTACAATATCATGGGCACCAGAAATCTTCCCATCCCATAATATGGGAAGACATGAAGTTGCAAACAAGGAGAATACAGGCGGTATTCATGCGAGTCACAATGTTTTCATTACTTTTTGTACATATAGCAAATCCCAAGCTTTGATCTTTTTTTTAAAATCAGGTTTTTTACATAAAGCAATTTTTAGATATATTAAAAGAGATGCGGTTGACCAAGTGTTGGGTGGAGGGCGAGGAGCGAGTACTCCATTAGGAGTATTATACGCAATAGATGAAGACATTTTAAGGAATACATTAAATTCAGGGTTCATCTCTACAAAAGATGGATGGGAAAGCCACTCATACATATAACATGATGTTGTAAGTAATCAAGTTAGCAAACTCCAACACCAAGTGAAAGTGCAGGTCAACGTGGTCACATTTATAGACTAAAGATGAAAAGTCATGGCGGCAAAATGCGTACAGCTCAGGTACAGGCTGATGTGTCCATTGCCATGAACATTCAGGGTCAGAGTTTGTGGGAAGGTTAATGGCGGTAACAATGAATGCTGCCGCTAGAACGTAGTGGGAGATATTGTTGGGAAACTGTGACGAAGCACAATGTGTTATACCCTCAGTGATACCATGGCAGCAGGAAGAGGTGGTATATTGATAGCATTCCACTGGTATTCCAATAGGTGATGATGCAGTGTTTACCCCCAGACCGGAACATAATTGGGTAACCATCGAGAATGATGTATCATGACACTTTGCAAATTTAGATGGATGTCAACAAAATGATTATTTGTACCACCCAAGACAATAATATCGGGAGGTGAATGAAAAATTGTTGGGAGAATTTCTGTTCCCCTCTCCCACCATCTAAACCAGCAAAGGGAGAGGGTGAGGTACTGGACACACAATTGCTTTGTATGACATCTGGGAGATTTCATCCAGAAATGTACCCGCTGCATTGTGTCAGAGGGGCAAGCAATGCGTTGGGGGCTTTGGCACTGAAAGGATTCAATGGAAACTCCCACTACAGCCCTGAATGTCCTCTCTTTCATAGTCCTCTATGCTTCTCCTCACTTGCTCCGTTCCTCTGTTAAGCCCTTTATGTTGCAGACCCCTCTGGTAGAGAAGGGGTTAAAATGCATGCAACAAAATCAGAAGAGACTGCACTCAATGTGAAGAACTCACTGTTTCTGCATAAAAATCCTTGCAAGGAATAAAGCTCATGTAGCTGAAGTCGTTTCAAAGCAGGTACTGCATTTTAGTCTTGAAGAGAGCATGCAGGGCATAGGTTTCTGGCCACAGGAGCCCTTCATCAGGTTCATAAGTCACTCGCAAACCTGACGAAGAGCCCATGTGGCCAAAAACATATCACCTGCATGTGCTCTTGAAGAATAAAATGAGAGAGGACAGGAGAGTTCTTTTGAAAATTCAGGCAGAGTTTTGATACTACAAGAGGACAGGAGATTCACACCAGTGTTTGAGTTCTAACTATCTTGCGCATATGATGTAACTGAGGGCATTCAGACATAGTATTCACATAGTATTTACACAGCCCACCTCTGATTGTATCTATCCAGTGTGAAGGCTCAGTCTCTCCTACACATTTCATTTGTTTTTTTTAAAGTTATCTTCTCCATACTGTGCAGGAGGGTGTCTGTTTTCAGCCGTTTAGTTTTATCCCTATTGAATCTTAAAATTGTTTTATTCTTAACCACTACACCCAAATCTAGCATTTTGTGACATCACTGAACTTTAAAACGAGAAGCTCAGGATAAGACGACTTCTTTGACAATTCTCTTTAGAATCTGCATAAAAATCAGCTCAGTGCTGCCTGCAGAGGTGGAGCAAGTGAGGATAAACAGCAGATGATGGCATGTGGACAATTTACTGCAGGCTTTTGTGCCTTTTTAAATAATAATTTTTAAAAAGCCAGGAAAACAAAATGAAAAGAAGGCTTGCAATCTGCTTTAAAAGGGAGTCTAATTGAGCTCACTTACAAGACAGGTCATTTTTTTTTGAGTCGCTTTAAGCTGCCTGGGCTGTTGATGACATTTTAACACGACTTGGATATGCTTAGGTCAGCGCACCAGGCTCCCCTTCTGCCCGGTCCAAAGCTCCCGCAGCTCCACTTTGCAACCCAGGTCTCTCAGGGCGGCCTTCGCCACATCGTCGCAGTCTCTGTGTACGCTACGGGCCTGGAGGATCAGAGACTCTGCTCCCATTTCCAGTATGGGCTGGGAGAAATCCCGCGTACGAGAGACAAGGTTCCGGATGACCATGCAGGCCTGTTTCTGATGGGAGAAATATGTCCGTTAGTGCACAATCCGAGCAGGTCTGTCTGGGGACTAGAGTGCTTTTTTTACACCATAGTTAACTAAATTAACTTCTGCTTTATTGTTTGTTGCCCAAACATATATCCATATAAGACAGGAAAAAGGAGGACACATGGCATGTGTCATGATGAAGCCATAAAAAAACCCCAGAAGAATTACTCTTACTGAATGTTCTTTATTCGATCTCTCTATGGCAGTCAGACACGAATGGATTAAGCCCTCTCCTGAGCCGAGCTGGACAGGTAACACATTTATAGCTCCACACCCACACAACCGATCTGTTTCCCTTTCCCTAACAAAGCTCGGTACATGAGCGAAACGCGTAGGGCGTCATAGCGCTATGACATCACAATCAGGCAGGGGTAACTCATGTCAGAAGTGTTTACGGGATACATTTTCTTTTAATGCTCGGTACATTCTATCTCTGCTTCTCCACCAATGACAATGTAAGCTAATATAGGCAGGTACCATAGATTCCATCGTTGTAACAGCAATGTAATGATTGTGCTGGGTTTCATAGGTGTGTCTGGTTTCACTCTATTGCTATACAGTATGTACTTCTATTTTGTAGATATAGATTTAAGCTTTCAGTTAATTTTATATCAATATTAATTATTTTATAGAATTTATCATTGTTATATTAAAATAGATATTCTTCCATTAGTCTATATTTAGTTTATAAAGTTGACTGTTTAATATTTAAAGACTTTTTTTTATTTAAATATCTTGTGACCTACTCCGATCTTTATTCATTTAATATGATTATAAATTTCTATTTTATAGTGAGTTTTGTATATAATCCCTATATTGAAATATATACACACACAACTTAATTGGGAGGGAGAGGTTGGGGTACAGGAAAGAATATTGAAATGACACTGGGACATTGGCTACACATAGCCAATTCTTAAGGAAGCCACTAGGTAGCAAAACGGATTGGGTGAGAACGAACCAGAATCGTGGCTTATATATCCTTCTACAAAAGCATCCAGTTGGCTAGGAGTTAGCCGCAACCGGAAGATGAGGAAACAGGAAGTGATTGGGGGGCGGCCGAATCTAGCTTCTGCTGAAGCTTGTACATCTACTTTGTAGAATTTAGAGAACGTGTGTACAGATGACCATACTGTGTACTTATAACCTCTGGAGTTATTTTAGATGCAGACATTGCTCTAGTAGAATGAGCCCTCAATTTTTGGGTGCTTGGAACCCTTTTGCAGTGTATGCTTTTTTGATTCTCTTTGATCCAAGATGCAATGGTGTCTCGATGCTGGACAACCTTACTGATCCCACAGGGCAAAAAGTAATTTGTTCTTTTTCTTGAAATCTCTGGTTCTGTCCAAGTAAGTTTTTGTTAATCTTACAAGATCAAGAGTATTCAATTTTTGTTCTTTAGAATAAACTAGATTTGGCAGAAAGATGGCAAAATTATGTCTTGGTTAATGTGAAATTTGAACACCACTTTAGGCAGAAACTTAGTGTCTGTTCTAAGGACTACTTAATCCATTGACGCCAGCGCATGGAGTTTGCTCCCCCTTCTAGTGGAATGTAAAAGGTAATTTAAAAAAGCAAATGTAATTGTTAGGCATATTAACATTGAACTTTCCATAGGTTCAAAGCGTTCTCCCATTAGTGAATCCAGCACAAGATTTAGGTCCCAGGATTGCACAAAATATTTAAATTGGGGTCTCATTTTCCTAATTGCTTGAAAAAAAAACATATTAAAATCATTCGCAAATGGTTTTTGGAACAGGACTCCCAGTGCTACAACCTGGACCTTCAAAATAATTGAGAGACCTTTGTAAAACCCATTTTAAAGGAAGTCCAAAACATCCGTCATTGACACTTGATCTTTTATTTGTTTCGGTTTGAACCAGGCAGAAAACGTGTTCCAGATCCTATAATATACCTTTGAAGTAGAAGGTTTTTTTGCTTTTAGCAAGATCCACTACTTCATTCTCGAAGCCCTTTCCGGGTTAACATACCACATAACTTTCATGCCGCCAAGGGTAGTTTTACCGTATTTGGATGTAAATTAGGGCCTTGGGAAGGAGTACTTGTTGAGATGGGGAGAGGGGGGTACCTAAGGTTCCTTGATCGACTTATATTGCTTGGGCATACCATGCTCTCCTGGGCCAGTTAAGAGGTATTACAATGACACTGGATCACTTTCTGATGATTTGTCTTATGAATGGAATTAGAGGTATTGGTGGGAATATTTGGTTCGCTCCCTCGACTTTCCTTCTTGCAAAGAACCTGAAGATCTGTGTTTGCCTTTGTTGCCATTAGGTTTATTTGGTGAAGACCACATGAGTTAGCTAGCATTTGGAAGATCTCTGTATTTAGAGCCCATTCTCCTGGATGGACCTTGTATCTGCTGAGGATATCTTTCCCTTTGTTTGATTTCCCTGCAATGAGAAACACTGAGATCTGGGGTACATGATCCTGTGCCTTGTTTAGTAGTCTGATGACTTCTACTATCGCTTGCAAACTTCCCCCCCTCACACCCCCCGATTGTTTATATAGACAACTGTGTCATTATCTGAATGGACTTTCACTTGAGGATATCATTGGAAACTTAAGGCCATATTTATGGTCATTAGTTCCAGGACATTCACAAATTAAGTTTGGCACCCTTGTTCCCAAACTCATTGGTGCAAAGTTTGGTTGAAATGAGGTCCCTAGCCTATGGACCCTGTATCTGTTAAGATATTCTAGAGGGAATCTAATGGACATCCTTCACTCAAGTTGTCTTTTCCCACCATAACAGTGATCTCCTTGCCTCTTCAGACAAGATTATAAATTTGAGATGTATCTTTTGTGTCCTTATTCCCTAACTCTAGGAAGTTGTTCTGGAGAGCCTTTATGCAACATCGTGCCCGTGGGACCACCTGTATTCTCAAATGGGAGTCCTAGCGTTCACATGCAGTCGAGTGCTGTAGGATGTGACAGCTCCATGGGTAACCTGCTGCCTCTGTTGCCCTGATAATTTGTTCTGAGGGCAGCATGACCCCCTCCCCGATCATCATATAGAAAATGTCGTTCTTGTGTTGGTTTAAGCCGATTTGTCTATCTGTGCAATTCCTGTAAAATCTATTGTGCAATTGAACCTCGAGTGGAACTTGGGTAAACTAGGATTTCTCCCTTTTTGACATTTGCGATAACAATCAAGATTTTGGTTAACGTTCTTAGAGCTGTTCTAAACCAAACGGAATGGCTTTTGTATACAAAATGGGTGCCTAAATGTGAAACCTAAGGAACGGTTTATGTGACTCTGCAATAGGGATGTGAAGGTACGAATATTTTAGATCGATGGAGGTCATAAAAATCTCCTGGTTAAATGGTGTGAAGCACAGATCACTCCAGAAGAGACTCCACTTTGAAAGGTCTGAGAAGGGTGAACCAATTCCTCCAAATAAGATCTAAAATGACTGCCTCTGTACTTATCTGAAGCCTTCTGTACTAAGAATACACTTGAATTAGTGAATTTGTCTTGGCACCTTTGAAATTACCTGTTAGTAATAGACAGGTAATTTCCGTTTAAAGCTTGCAATTCTCCTAATCACTGGGAGTGGGGGATACTGTGAAATTTATTTTCTTCTTGGTATTGGGGGAAAAAAAAAAAAGTTCTAGAGACTAACTGCCTGCGATTACTTCCAGAAATCAAGAGTCTGTGGCAGTATGGACCAAATCTTCCTGGTGGCTGGAAATTCTTCCTCCGAAAGCTATTGTTTTGGCCGACCTAGACCACCGATGTCACTGAGTATTAAACCTCGATTTGTCTTCTAGGACCATGAAAAAAACTGGGATATTGCTCTGTTACCACCCTGTCTACCGCTCAAAAAAGGCACGGTATACATACACACACACACACCTTTTTGAGGGTGATATATAAGTATCTGCAGACCAAAAGCGAAGCCATAGAGCTTTTCTAGCTGTTCCAGTTGAGGCCATGTTTCTTGCAGCTGGCCGGATGGAATCATAAGAGGCCTCACAAAATCTACTGCCTTATGCCTCGTATAGATTTTAAAATTGTAGACCACTTCTCTCCTTCTTGGATACCCTCCTGTATATTTGACAAAATCAGACTCGAAGTGCCCTAGCCACTGATGCTACGGACACATTCGGATTACCTGTGGCACCTGCTTTAAAATATACTCCCTTTAGAATATTCTACTTTACAATCCACCGGGTCTCTGAATGGGACCCCTTCTTCCAAAGGTAGCTTAATACTTCTGGTCAGACTTGAAATGGGTGCATGCTGGTGAAGCGTCGGGAGCCAGCACGTTCCAGATCAGGTTGTTCCCATTCTTTCGTAATGAAGAATATCATCACCTTGTGCACTTGGAATGAAGATTTCTTCTTCAGCGACCCCTCAAACAAGACATCCCGAAGGGAACGTTCCATTTCACAGAATGCCCACAAGTGCTTGAATGGATTTGATTAGCTACTCGTCTTGATCAATATTAAAAGCCATTTTCCTCTCTATGTTGCTGCTGCTCAGTATTAGATAAGATATATTCAAAACTGAGAGAAAGCAAGATCTTGATCTGATTCCACAGTGGAATCCTCCAATACATCCAGGCTGGTCTGTGAACTTCAACTTTTCTGTGTTCAATATTTATAAATGTTCCTTAGTAACAAAAAGGTTTCAGCCAATACTGATTTTATCCCCCAAAAAGTCATGTCAGCCATGTTTAGGTGGCTAGGGCTTTTTAGTGACCACGCATGTAGGACAGAACTTTTCCTTGTAATCATAAGGAATTGTTGCAGGAGCCATAAACTAAATTGTTAGTTTTTCTTGATGCCTTTTTAAAACCATTCTTCCTTCTGTGGGTTCATAGCAGAACAGGTATCAGACATATTAATGAAAACAGGTTTTTTTAGGCAGGTTATTGACACACAAAAAAAAAAGGAAACAATCCTAGAGTAACACGTAACAAAGTGAAGAAAACAAAAAATAAAAACTTCAGAAAATCTTACCCATGGGGTTGAATAGGATAGATGTATTCCTTCATGCCGGAGATGAAGGACATGACCGTAGGAGTTGCAGCAGTAAAATGTACCGTTTTGTGGCTTGTAACACTCGCTCCCATAGTTCTGGAGACACTTGCGGTCTCATAAGTCACTTCCTGTTATGACGTCACTTGTGGCGGAGCCTCCCCGTGTAGCGGGGAATGAGCGGCCTACGAGATGTCCACGTGCGCTCTCAGCAGTCTTTATTTATGTAGGTGTAGGAAGGGCGGAGGGGAGGGGGTTGGAAAGCTGCCTACCGCCTGTCTCCTTTGAAAGAAACAATCTTCTCTGTTATGGGACAACAGCACCTACAGATTGGTGCTGGACCCAGACAGCATGTTCAGGCCTAATTAGTCTACTACCATATGGAGGAAAGAGCAACGGCCATCTTCTTTGCTTCAACGAGAGAGAAAAACGCAGCTCCATCTCCAGACCCCCCCAGGTAAGTCTGATCAGCAGGGACAGGTAAAAGACGCAGATGGAGGAGGGCCCTTATTTAGGGGTGGAGCTAGAAATGTGTTACCTGTCCAGCTCAACCGAGGAAAAGATATCTGTCTGGCTGCCATGGAAGGCAAAGAGCAAAAAAGTTAACATTTCCAGTGTATGGAATTGCAGTATGCCTTGCTGTGGCAGTGAGGGTGTTAACGATTTTTGGAACATGTACCAAAAGGTTAAGTTCAGAGCAGACCATTCATGTTCCATTGCTTAATGTAATACTTCACTGTTGGGTTGTTTTTGGGTGCTTAATGGTATTAAAGAATTGGTGGAGTTAAATCTGTTAAATCAGGTGCCACGACACTGATGCTTATCTGGTGTTTGCAACTTCAAAAGGAGGGTGCGAAACTTTAGCATTCATTTAAACAGAGTAAAGTCGTGCTAAAGCTTAGTCCCCCTTTGAAGGATCTGGGCCAAGGTTGTAAACCTGTCAAATAGCAAAGGGGGAATGGCAGATGATTTGTAGGGGTATGTCCCGACAGTCATGTCATGAACTGGGTATAAAGATTTACCGTATTGGCCCGCATATAGTGCTATGTTTTTTTCCTAAAAATGTCCTTCTGAAAACTTTACTCGTATTGTTTGCACAGCCTAACACCTTTTATTTTTCATGTAGAACACCTTCAAAACTTTAGTCGTAATATGTGCGAGGCCACACTATATTTCGGGTAAATACGGTATGTCCGAGGGTCACAAATTAAATTATTCTTGGCTACACAGTGTGTATATGAATCTCACTTTTTCGCCTCATAATGCCTAGGGGGAACCTATTACAAGGCATCGGAGGTACCGGTTCACAAGGCTACATTTTGTAGTATAGAGGGTTTCTGCTATCTTTTATTGCATATAACCTGCGGCTTTTCTTTTTTACTGTACTTAATCTTTTCTATAACAGAAATTGTTTTCATTAAATCTAAAAAAACACGGTCTTTGAGCTCTACTTGAACCCGGTTTACCTTTGAAATGAGTGTCCTCATCTTCGGACACATTTTACCACCTTGTTTTGTGAAATTTGTGAATCTTGGAACAAGGGGACCAAGGACTCCTGTGTAATCATTCAAAATTACCCCAACATTAATTGTGTTGACGGAAGAATTGGGGTTCTCTATGAGTATTTGTGGGGTGTGCCCTGCAAGGAGGAGAGACAACTTGGCAGCCTGTCTCTTGTTAACCCCCCCTTTCACACCCACATCACAATACGAATACAAACATTAAAGATCATTAAAAACGTGGAGGTCATCAAAACTTCCAGACGTCCCCCTTGCCTAATTGACTTAGAAAATAAAAGTAGGTTTCGTTTGTGCATTGGTGCAATAGACCTTAAATTAGGAAGATGTATAAATGATGTATGGTACTGTATTATAATAGAGAACCTCCCTAGAAGTGTTTTTTTTTTTGTTTTTGTTTTTTTTTTTTTTTTTTAAAGAACGTGCAACTGTAAATAAATATTTGGTACAAGTTATTTAAAAAGTAGTGGTACTTCCTCAGCTCCCGTTACCTGCACGTTTACGTCCTTCGGATGCACCTTCATTGCCTGAAGAGCTGCCAACGCTCCTCCACCCTCCATGATGACTTTGCAGTTCTCGGGTTTGCGCAGGGCCAGCATGGCGAGGGCGGCACAGCCCTGATCGCAGATCTGCCAGGGAGCAGAGTCATTTCTAGTAGCACTGTCACGGGAGCAAAAACTATCAAAGCTCCAGGGCAGGGGTTTTCAACCTGTTTTGTTATGGAACTCTATAATTATATTGTGAAGTTCTGCGGAACCCCAACCCTCTCTAATAGCGCGTCTGAGATCGGATGCATTGTAAGGAACCCCAACCCTCTCTAATAGCGCGTCTGAGATCGGATGCATTGTAAGGAACCCCAACCCTCTCTAATAGCGTGTCTGAGATCAGATGCATTGTAAATTCTTCTGTTTGGTACAATTTTCAAATGACCTGAAAATCGCAGGGAACCCTGGTTGAGAAACCCTGCTCCAGGGTAATGCAATGTTCTGGGCTAGGGGATATATTGATGCTGCAGAATGGGGGATACATCATAAACTGGGGCACCTTTTCATGAGCCATCAAGAGAGTTCAGCGTTAGCCAAATGATGTATGAGAAGCTTTCTAAGGTTACGGCCCCAGTCCTCCCTGCTGCACGTGCGCCTGCAGAGACTACAGCCGTGATCGGCGGTCTGTAGGGGAGATCTAAGGAGAGCACTGGGGGGGCATATCTGCCCTGCCATTGACTGCGCGCAGCCACGTGACCACGTTGCGGCAGAGGAAGACAAAATTGTTGTCTTGCCTGCCAGCGTACGTGTCACAGCGCTTTGCGTGCCCACACACACACACACACACACACACACACACACACACACACACACACACACACACACACACAAGGGCCTGCCCCATAGAGGGCTTGCTGCGGTGTGGCGCGCACGCCGCCATGACCCCCAGAGACTCAGCCTAAAACACAAGTCTTCAATCACCCAGGAGTAAGCCTTTAACCATGTCACTGCCACTAGTACACTTTGGTCCTAAGATTTGTTTCTCCTACCCTATTTCTTGGTTCTTATTGTTACAAATCTTTATTCCTAAATAAAAAGCTTTAATAAATAAAAGGTGCCACAACTTTTTCAAATACAGAGCACGAGTTGTTGAACAACTGGCTACTCACAAGCATAACTCACTATTCCATAGAATAAAGTGCTACACGAAAGAGAAACACTATGGAGCTGGAAGAGGAAAGTTCCGACGTAACCCCGGTTATTCTTCACTGAAAGGACGGTGGTTGCAGAAATCAGCTTCTCAGTGGAAAGGAGGGCTTAAGACCCCAAAGTCAATACTTGGAGATAATCTCAAGGAAACTCTTGGGTTAACCCCCCCCCCCCCCAAAAAAAACAAGTACTGATTCAAGGGCGAACCACTGAATCTTAGTGTCCACTCGTTCAAATATACTTTATCTCCTGTCTCAGAATCAGACTAAGCTCTCTGTGGAAGGACCTGCATAAGGAGATGTCAAAGCTGGGTTTACAAAGCAGTAAGCATAGTGTTACCATCTAACATCAGCCATAAAATTATCGGATTACTGTGTCGTTGACTGGCCACCACCATCTAACTGAGCCTTATCTGCCTGGGTCTGAAGGGGCTGGCCACCACCATCTAACTGAGCCTTATCTGCCTGAGTCTGAAGGAGCTGGCCACCACCATCTAACTGAGCCTTATCTGCCTGGGTCTGAAGGAGCTGGCCACCACCATCAACTGAGCCTTATCTGCCTGGGTCTGAAGGAGCTGGCCACCACCATCTAACTGAGCCTTATCTGCCTGGGTCTGAAGGAGCGTCTCACAGCCTAAAGACAATAACTGATAACAATGACACCGAGTTTGCAGCAGACGAGCCTGGTTCAAATCCTTGGGCCAGTCACTGTATCTCCCTATATGCCGACATAATATAATCTGGGCAGGGACTGTGTCTGTAAAAATCGCTATACGAAATAAAATCATTATTAATATGTCCCTATTTGTGCCCCCCGTCCGTCCAGAATATATAGGTTCCAATAAGGCGCAACATCTGCAAAGTATCATCTATTAACCTTTTAACTGCCACAGGTGGGGGCGCTCACTCCTCTGGCAGCGAAGGGCATAAAGATATGTACCTGGGGGCTGGAGAGATGTCGCGTTATTGCCAGCACAATGAGGTCCGTTCCTCCGGAGTTTGCGATGGCATCTTTCACGTCGTCATTCCCTGCGAGGGCTCTCATGGCGCTCAGCACCTGCTTCACCAGCTCCTGCCACCCACAGGTAAAAATAAGTCAGACGTCAGACCGGGAGGAGAGTACTGCGGCCTGGTCTCTGAAGTGGGACAGTATGGTACAAGACCCAGTGTCAGAATATTTCCAGGTCTCATAAAATTCGATTGTAAACTCTTCGATTTATTGAGCCTACAGTAGGTAGAAATCTGAAAACACGGGAGGAATGTCATGTCTGCGAGCTACTCCCTTTCATGTGATGCGTACTCAAAAGAAGAAAGAAAAGCTGTAGTGGGGCACACTCCGGTTCCAATAATAATCAAAAAATAAATACAGTACATGGGGAAATACAGAATGCACAGCAGGGAAAGCAATCTGCTGAAGAGTCATTTTCAAACAAAGCAATAATGTACAATAGAAATGCAAACAAAGTGCGCATCCCAAAAAAAGGTCAGACAGATGGGTAGAGATGCTGGGTGAGACATCCAAGTGCAGAGCCCCTTGTCAAAGAGAAGACTTCTTCCTGTTCTGTGCCTGAAATGTTTGGAGGGTGGGGGGGGGGGGGCTCCCCCAGTTTGTCTACTCTTCAGTCCAACTTTTTTTGGGGATGTGCAAGTTGTTTTTGTAACATTTATACTGTATATTATTGCTTTTTTTGTTGAAAGTTACAACTTTTTAGCTTTTGCAAACGGATTTCCTGGTGTGCATTTTTTGTTTCATGTGTTTATTTACTGACATAAAATAATACAGATCTACTAAATAATAATATGTTTCTTATATAGCACTGACAGGGTGCGTAGCGCTGTACATAGACTGTTGCAGTCACAATGAGTCCATGCCCTGCAGAGCTTACGATCTAATTTTGGAACAAAAGAAAAAGCACACACACAAATTACTTACATTTGTGATAGTGAACAAGTGTATAATCTAATTAGTGAATATGGAGAGGTGCAGCTCCTGGAAGGGTGTATCCCAACACCCTTAGAAGATGCAGCAGGAAAACCTTAAACGCAAAGTCTCTTAATAAATGAACAACAATATTAGGTGAATAAAGTGCAGTGAATTAATGCAAAATAGACTAACTCTATATGGTAGGAGGATACTGATCAGATGTATAGATTGGCTAGGCGAGTGATTCAGGAACTCCCCAGGTGCGTGTAATAAAAGGACATATATAATACAGCACAGTTTAATAAAAACATAAAGTGAGCAGTGAGCCCAAAATACAAACTCGCATGCTCCGTGTAAAACAAGCGTTGTGACCACTCTGGGTCTATGGCGTCGGCGCTCTGCTGGTACACAACAGTAAAATGGTGTTGGAAAAGCTGCTGCAGGCACTTGGCTTCCCTCGGTCTTGCAGTAGGATCACTCTTCCAGGTTCCCCCGTCAGGATGACGTCACCGCAGCAAATGGGAGCCTTCAATCCGTCCACAGCTTTAGATCGTGCAGAGCATGGCAGGCAAAGCAGCCACAGCAGACAGCACACAACGCTCCAAGACAGATATTGGACCACCCTACACATTTCATTCCGCTTTGGGGTGCATTGCACCCCTGAGGAAGTTCCCGAAACATGTAGGATGGTCCAATATCTCTCGGAGCGTTGTGTGCCATCTGCTGTGCCTGCTTGATATAAAGCTGTGGACGGATTAAAAACTCCCATTGGCTGCGTCAATGCGGTGACGTCATCCTGACGGGGGAACCCGGAAGAGTGATCCTACTGCAAGACCGAGGGAAGTCAAGTGCCTGCAGCTGCTTTTCCACCACGATTTTACTGTTGTGTACCAGCAGAGCGCCGACGCCATAGAACTAGAGTGGTCACAACGCTTCTTTTACACTCTGAGCATGCGAGTTTGTATTTGACTCACTGCATGTTTTTATTAAACTGTGCTAGAATATAATATATCTCCTTTTATTACATGCACCTGGGGAGTTCCTGAATCGCTCACCTAGCAGATCTATACATCTGATCAGTAGCCGCCTACCATATAGAGTGAGTCTACTTTGCATTAATTCCCTCTGCACTTTTTTCACCTATATTGTTATTTATTTAAAAGAGTTTGCGCTTAAGATCTAAGTCTGAGGCAAAGGATGACTGTCTTGGCCAATGTCAAAGAGCAGAGACTGCTACTCAAATTGGGTTCAAACAATGCAAATGTGGTGTTTCATTACAACAAAAATGTAAATAGTCAAGTCAAAATATTGCCATCGTTCTCACTCAAAACAAGCAAATGTTTGGAAATGCACAGCTATGGGCCGAGAAATCTGTACATATGAATATTAAGTAAATCAGTAAATACATTTGGGCAAGTCCCTTGAATGGGCCAGTAAGGCGGTTTATGGAGTAGCACCGTTTAGTCAATGTGTCCCTTTATTTGGGCGTGTCATATGGTAAAAGCATTCTACCCCAGAAGTGGCTGCACCTTACCTGATGGTCAATGCAGTCGGCTAACAGCGCCACCATGAAATTCAACCCGCCCAGGTCCACCACGTCCTGGCAAAATTCATTGCGCACGCACAGGCGCGAGAGGGTGGCGCAGAGCTCACTCAGGACGCTGGGGTTGTCTGTGAACACTGCACAATGAGAAGACGTGCAGGGATTAAACAATCGTTTGTTTTTTGGGTCGTAAGCTGCCATTCAACTGTGACCTCCCCCTTTCTATGTCTCTGGTTCTAATGGGGAAAAGGGTTCCATATGGATGACGGGTTCCATGCTGCAGACATCGCTAAATAGAACGTATTAAAAATGTATTATTTTTTTTTACTATAGTTTATTTGTACACATCTGATGCAGAAACTAAGGAGGGGGCAGGGTGAAGGAGATACTTTGATCAGAACTTCCACCTCCTTATATTCCCCTTTGAAGAGACCCCTGCACTGCCAGAGGGACCTGCAATGCATTGCAAAGTAAAATAAAAGTTAGACAGCCCAATTAACCCCTTAGTTGCCCAAAGCCCTGCATGGTATTGCCAAAGGGGTTAAAAGTGAGAAGCCGAGGGGCAGTTTACCTTTGGCAGCTTCTATCAACACCTTCAGACCGCTGTTCTCCAACACAATCATCTTAGCGTGGTCATGGGCATGACCAAAGGGGACTCGGATGTCATCGTCAACGATCATGATCCTCAGGGCGGAGCACGCCTCGCGCACAACATCTGCGTCCGCCCCGTGGGTGACGATGGACCCCGTCAGCAGGGGCAGGATACCCGCCTTCACCAGGTCCTGGCGGTTCTGCTCGTGCTTCAGGCACACATGGCGGGTCAGACGCGTGGTGAACAGAGTCATCTCTGCGTCACCTGCCTGCTCCTGCAGCGTTTGCATCAGCAGCTGCTGCCCCGAGGCCTCCAGCAGGTCAGGCTGCCCCTCTGTAAGGGAGGACATCGCATAGAGGGCGTTCAGCAGCGCCTCTCTGTCTCCCGCACAGAGTTTCCAGGCTGCAAGCACCACGGTGTATGCAGATTTCTGTCCTGCCAGGTAGCGATGTGCCAGTCCTTGTTTACACTGATCCCCAAACTGTACAAGAATCTTAGACATGTCGCTTACGGAGGACGAATCCACAGATTTTCTAAGGGATCCCAACAGCTGCAATGAAAGAATACATAAAAGATTGGGGTGGCTTATCTTCTTTTGGCCAAAATATGGAACTGAACATCCTGGGAAGGGCGCCTATTTACGTCTCCCGGTTGCAAATTTAGGACAAAAGAAATTGGATCCCAATGATTCTTTTTCTTGATGATACATCTGGTGCTGTTGAAGACCAACGTTTTGCAGCTTAAAGACTTCAGTAAACTGCCCCACTCTCCTGCTTTAATTAACTAAAAAATGATAGGGTAAAATGATATTGCATTGCCAGCTTTATGCAGCATGTTGTATGGAATTTAGAGATATAAAATGGTTAATTATACTCACTCATAAAATCGCTGGATTTTAAGTGTAAGAATGTCAGGGATCAAAAGGGATGTGCAATGGTGGTATCTGAAGGGGGGTGGACAGCCATGATGTGTCATGTCAAAACATACCTGCAGAATGGCATGATTTGAAGCGGTCTCGTTTTCTCCACAGGGTTTCTGCACAGCTTTAATTATATTGGTCAAGTCAACACCTAATTAACAGGAGGGCAGCTGTTACAAAGCGCTGTTCATCCAATATTTGTATACCACAACAATCATTCTTTACTGAAGAATCCAGAAACATAATACTGTGCATAATGAGGGTGCATCTGGGAGTAGTAGAGCTAAGCTCCCCTTCTCCAGAGATCATTGATAGTGGTAATATACCTTATCATAGAAGAAAAGGCGCTTCAGATGCCATCACCGAGCAGATTTGTCCAAAAAAAAAAAAACCTGCAACATCGGGAGAGGTCACAGTGCCGGCTTTCTATCCGAGACCCCACGTGTCAAAGCTGACACCAAAAAACAAATAACCCGGGGTTTTTTTAGGACAAGGGACCATGGATCAGCTGCGGCCCTCTCCCCCAGCTCATGTGAGCTTACGGGGAGGGGAGAGATCCCATCTGTGAAATTAATTTCCCCCCATTGGTTTGCTTACATCATTGTAACTAGACCTGAACTGCGCTATTTCTAGCTCCGGGGACCACTTGGTTCTGGAGATATATACAGTTGTACTCACCAGTGCCTCCTCCTGGGAAAGCAATATGGCTGACACATCTCGGGGGTCAGTGGGCCAATAGGAAGCTGCAACATCAAACTTTGTGGTTTCCTATTAGATGATGGCGGTGGGCATATTGATTTCACCATGGAAAACACTGGCACCAAAAACAGTATGCATCTCGGGAACAAGGGGGTCCCTGGATCAAATGGTAGAGCAGTTCAACACCAGATCGCTCCCCTCGCCTTGATTACAGTGATGTAAAAAATACATTTGTATTTTTGCCAGGATTGCTCCTTTAAAAAGGTTTATGATATAGTTATGTTATAACTGCACAGAAGAAGATGACCCTTTTATAACCCAAACCCTACTTCCTCTTGAAGGAGAATTTAAATGTAATAGTATTAAGAGCAGAAATCACCACTAGATTTTTATCTTAATAGATCAGAGGGGGTCACATAGATACTCCCAATTCCAGGAAACCCCCCATCTTATTGTTGTCAAATTGGACTTTTAATGTTTGCTTGCCATATACATATATATACACACATATATATATATATATATACACACATACACACATATATATATACATACACACATATACACATATATATATATATACATACATATACATATATATTAAACATGGGAACCAGGGAGTGCTACATTAATGTAAATATAGGGATAATGAAAATACTAAGAATAAGACAATTTAAAAAAAATTACATTTTCTTCACTGCGTTTCTACGACATACTACTCTGTAAGAAAGACCATATAGATGATATTTTTATCCAACTCCAGAAATCTGTGTACCTTGAGACTCAAATTGCTGGATAGCTTCCTTCACTGCTTCATCGGCGTCCATTTCAAACTCCGTCATGTTTTCTTGGACCACAGCATCAAAGGTCTCCTGGGTGATCCATCTACAGGCCATTTTAGCAAAGGTTCTGCTCCTTTCCCTGGAACATATTTTACAGGGGACTTTAAATACACAAAAATACTCAGTGAAGAACATCTCAGGAGCTGATTCTATAAGCAATGGAGCATTCAAACACATTAGCTGATAACCCCCATCCAAGTTGGAGCTTATAGAATCAGCCCCCCAAGTGACCCGCTCCTGCTAATTCCATTGCTCAAGCTATAAAGTGCAATTTACCAAAAATAAACGGATACAGATTTTTTTTTAAATGTTGGGAAATATTTAACAAAAGAATAAACTTATGATTTTTAAGCCATGTTATATATATCTAAAATTACATTACAATACTTTCCTGAACCCCTCCTATTTTTATTTTCCTATTATTATGGCCCTATGGAGAACATTTATATGAAATAAAATGTTTCATTTTACTACGAGAAAACGAGACAAGTTACACATCCTTAATACTGTATGCTTGTAAAATGCTTGAAAAGCGGTAATTCAGAACTAGCGAACAAAATAATCTGAATTTCTTACATCCAATAATATTAGTGATAGTATAACTAATTTGTGTTGAAAGTGATGTCTGGATTGTGCTTTAAAGCAGTAGAATAATTATGGTATGTTGTGGTCAGAGAGCAATGTAGCTTTCTTAGCTGACTGAAAAGAAGGGATATGATTGTAAAACTACATTTTAATAAAATAATTCTGACTTTAAAAAAAAGTGAGAGAAAACTGAAATATGTGAGTCTATTGATTCAGGAATGGAAGAGGCTCGAGCCTTCTAGCAAGTGATAGTCTTTTAAAGAGTGCTGTGGAGCAGATCCAGGAGACCCACTCCACGTGAATTAGACTGTGTCCAAATAAGTATGGCATTGTTCTAATAGAGGAGGAGTAAGGTCAAAGCCAGACACCTTATCACCTTCCCAGCAACGATCTAGCCTCACTCCTGTAGACTAGGTCCCACTTAGTGAACAGCAGTCAAACTAATTTGAAGTGGCCCTTGCTAATTGGAAGACAGAGTGCTCATTCAGTGGCTGCCTCACTCATTGAAGGGAGAGCCTCAATCATTGCAAGGCAGTTCCACTCATTAGGAGAGTTTCACACACGAACAGGCTCAGTAACTGGGAGAGAATCTAAATTCCTAGGAGGCAGTCTCACTCATTGCAAAGGCAGCCTCATCCATTGGAAGACAGGTGTGTGTGTGTGTGTGTGTGTGTGTATATGTGTGTGTATAGTAGGCACACACCTTTATTTATGTCGTGCTCGCTTTAACAAAAAACCAATAATACAATAAGTGCAAACAAACAAAAATCAAATAGAGAAAATCAACGACCTGGATAGCTTACAACCTAAGTGGTATGTTGGGAGACTTACAGAGACAACAGTTGAGGGAATAAGTGCAGTACACTGTATGGCAGTGCATTGGTAGGAGTGACTGTGGGTCTGGGACAGTAGCCATGAGTCTCTAGGCGATTAATATGGTTATTTTAGCAGGTAAGATTTAAGGTTTGATGTAAAGGTGGGAAGAGACGGTGCTTGGTGTATATGGAGCGCGAGTGCGCTCCACAGGGAAGGGGGGCAGTGAGTGAGAAAGGCTTAAGGTGGGAGAGAGCAGAAGAGGTGGAGAGGAGACAGCTGTGAGCGGAGTGCAGGGGCATAGGGAGAAATCAACGCCTATTTGCAGATTTGCCTTGAAGGCAATGAGAAGAACCTTCTCATTCATAATACAATGGTTTGTTTCTTGTATAGCGCTGCCAGGGTACAGATACATTTTGCAGGTCGTCTCACCCTTAAAGAAATTGCTTTACTCAGAGAGCAGGCTCACCCTGAAAGAGACGGTCTTACTCAGAGAGCAGTCTCACCCTGAAAGAGATTGCCTTACTCAGAGAGCAGGCTCACCCTGAAAGAGACCGTTTTATTCAGAAAGCAGTCTCACCCTGAAAGATATGGCCTTACTCAGAGAGCAGTCTCACCCTGAAAGAGATGGCCTTACTCAGAGCAATCTGGCCCGATGATCCCTCACACCCTGTAGGTCCTGTATACAGATGTTGCAGCGTCACTGTGTGTGTGCATATATACACAACTGCGCCCTGTCCCTGCCTCTCTCTCTATCCAACGCTCCGACTCCTTCCGCACTTCTTGACTTATCTCCAAGCTCCTGACATGGCAACGGCGGCCGGAAATGACGTCCCGAGTCGGCGGCCACGTTTGATAAAGGCAAGGAACCCCTAGTTCTATAAGTACAGTGATGATAGAGGTAACCGATTGCCATGAACCTCATGCGCTGGCACTTACATAGCATCTCTCACTAGTTCCAATAAGGACATTTTACCCCAGCCCTGTTATGTTCAATCTATATTTATTACCTATTATTTCTTAGAAATGACTACAAGCCCAATGAGGCACCGGGGCCGCGTTTAGAAAGCCTGAGTGAAGGAATAGAACCAGTGCTGTAAAGCTAGACACAATGGAAAATACCTGCAACTGTGCCCTTACGAAAGATGGCCGCCCCGTCGCGTCCCTCTGCGCGTGACGTCCCGCGCTTACGCAGAGTGTGCGACGGCCTTAAGGGAACCGGAAGCGAGGCGGATTCGAGTGGAGCGGCGAGAGCTTTGGTCAGGTAAGACAGAGGCCTTCTCGGAGAGCCGTTTAATGGCTTGCAGACCTCCGCCATGGAGGTGACTGGCTAGTTTGTCTTTTATTAGCCTTACTGCATGTTAATTAGGAAAGATCCTAAATGTCTCAATGACCGAGAGAGCGGATGTATAAAACTGATGAGGGACATAAGGAACAATGGCCCTTCTCTTCCCGCCTTTGTCTCTAACCCTATGATGCATTGCTCCACAATAATCATACATTTGGCTCTAGTATCCGAATCCGGAGGAAATGGCGAACCGGAGAATCACTCGGGAGACTTTTGATGTCGTCGTGCAAGACAAGATCAAGATGTACCGGTTGAGTCTGGATGAAGCTGTCCAAGAAACGATTCGGCAGTTTCAGCTGGAAGGTACGTTTACACAACTCATATTAAACAGAACTACACACACTGGATCGTAGTAACTATTACAAAGGCAACCTGCAGCCTGTTCACTTGAACGTAGGTTAGTACTGTTTAGTAAATCTGAGCCATTGTGTATAAAGGTCTTTCATTATGAATTTCACATCTTTCTCAAATATCAACTTCATACTTTGTTCAATCATTATGATATGGTGATTAATAATTACAAAAGCACATTAATTATTATGGATTTACTGCTCATCTATAGGTAAGGTTTGAATGAGACATTACCCCCACCCTCTCCCCTTTGTAGTTCCTCAACTGTCTAAAAAACAAAATCACCATCTGTCTGAAATTGTGGATATCAGGTCGGATTGCCAAGGTGAAATTTTTTGGATCGTTTTAGCACAGTTGGTTTTACAATCTGCCATTGCAAGGTATCTAGGAACAATTTCACAGTAAAATATGACAACTGAAAACAGAAAAATAGTAGCGACAACCACAAACCTACGGTCCAATCACTGATGTGATAATCTATTACAGTGTCCTCTGAGTCCTGCTGCTAGAGTCCATGGAGGTATTCCAACTCCTCAAAATAAGCTCAAAGGGAAAAATCCTCCAGCGCATGCACTCAGTCCATCGACCCAACCAGGTATATATGGTGAGAAAATAGACACGAATAAAAGAGGTATTGGTAAAAGGCAATATAATCTTAATAACCACTCTTGGGGGAGGCACCGATACTCGGTATACACCACACAATAAGCTAAAATAATCAGCAAATGCTCTTAACAGTCTTAATAAAAAAAAATCATAAATTATCATAAGATCAATATATGCACATAATAGATATAAGATAAACATGTATTAACATGCACTTACATGTATTGGTCACACTGGGGATAAGATGTATACTTATAGCAGCAACCAGTGGAATAGGTATGATCACACTGGAGATGGTGTACACTTCCACAGCAACCAGTACAGAATGCTTAAAAAAGGCAGATGGGGGGGGGGAAACAAGGCATAATACGTTTTAATAACAATAAAATAAGATGGATGCACTCACAAACGTCTATTCAAAAAGGCATGGGTGAATAGCTTTCCAGCATGTTACTCCTCTCGGACCCAGTACCCCCACGTCTGTCCCTTTGTTATCTAGGGTCTCTTTGGGGGTTTCTTTCACAGTAGCTTCCTCGTCCCTTTGTCCACTACTTCCCGGTGGCTTTTCCCTGCTCCTGTGTAGCCTGGTCAAACCCTCCGATGCCCTCCCTACCGGGGGTCGGTTTGTGCAGGGAAAAAGGTCTGTATGCTGCTTCCTGATTGGACGAAACTGACTGGAGGAGTACGGTGGCTGGATGTGGTCAGAATTCATCAAATGCGTTTCGCATACCGCTTCAGTGATCACAGATTATTTTAGCTTATAGGGTGGTGTATACGGAGTATCAGTGCCTCCCCCCTAAGAGTGGTTATTAGGATTATATTGCCTTTTACCAATACCTCTTTTATTTGTCTACTTTCTCCCCATATATACCTGGTTGGGTCGATGGACTGAGTGCATGCGCTGGAGGACTTTTCCCCTTTTCATAGTAAAATATATGAATGGATAAGTCCTTGTGATTGCTATATATGGTCCATAGGATGAAA
Organism: Ascaphus truei; assembly: GCF_040206685.1. NCBI lineage: Eukaryota > Metazoa > Chordata > Amphibia > Anura > Ascaphidae > Ascaphus > Ascaphus truei. Next base: position 31,221,338 of record NC_134490.1, read on the forward strand.
ACCATACAAATTAAGTTGAAAACTTTGTTAAAGTGCAGTTACGGTTAGTAAGCGACCCGTTCAAAAGTCTGGAAATTTCAATATGAAGGTAACACGCAATCTTAACTCCCCCACACCCCATGCTTTGCTGATATCATACATGATCACATCAGTGAATGTGGGATGGATAAAGGTTATTCTGGAATTGGTGAAGTTCTCATCACATGTGAGGATGTATGTGTCACGGGAGACAAGGCCAAATACACCTTTTTATATTTAAGGTATCAGTCACAGGGCAAAACAGGCAGTAAAATAAATTGCGGTTTATTCGGATAAGACCTCGGAAACACACAGAAATACAAGATACAGAGAATATACACATACTGGGTTCTGGGGAATGAGATCTGGCCCTTTCCTAGTTGCAAGGCGCCTGCTTCAGCAAAGGCTTACCTTGATAGGAACCTGGTTCTGGACATCCTGGACCGAAATCCTGCTGGCTAGGCCTCTCCATGCTTCCCTGTGTGAATAGCTCTTTCACAGAAGCACATTTGAGAGGCCCGCCAGCAGCTGCTTGTCTTTGAATCGCCAGCAGAAAAAGTTATGTGCTACACCGCACTCCCTTATTTATATAGGGCTTGCCCCCTATCTAATACACTGAGGGGCTGGGGTCTAGGGGGAAAAAAAGACTTTCTAATCTAGATATCTTGATCACAGCCTGCCCCTCCCCCTCTTTGCAATGTGCTACAACCTATAACTGGGCTGGTGGCATTGAAATGCTAATTCACATGTGGCTGCCTTTTGTCACCAAACTGTTTTTTCCTTGCATGACAAACACAAAAAAATGCATTGTAGTTTTAAAACACAGAAAAACTAACATTTAGACCCAAGAGTTTGCACTCTACCATTTGCACCAATAATGTGGGGATTCTAACACCAGCTCTAATGGCTGGGAGGCAATACAGGTTAAATATCCCCCCTTTTCCCTCATGTTCCAGAAGTCTCTGCCCTGCAGCTATTTCTCATAAGAGGCCACCCATACAAGGCAACCCACTTATAAGCTTGAACAGGCAGCTACTGGCCATGAGTCAAAGGGAAATACACAGAGAATGCATTTACTAGCCCGCTGGGCTTACACAGTTAACCCCACATACACAGTTCCTAGCTTGTAACCCTATGGGGGACAGTATAAGGGGAACAAAATGACAGGGCAACACAGTAAGGTAGAATATTAGACCCAAGAGCTGACACTCTAAGCCCTTGCCATACGGTTTCAGGGGCAGCCAGCCGGGCTCCACCTTTACTAATGAAGGCTGGCTATGCCCTACCGTCACAGTATGTAGCACACTAAAGACTACTACTGTAGCACCGTAGACAATTTCCACTCTGACCAGTACTGAAAACTGTTAATTCCTCCAAAGCCACCATCCCAACCAAACATGGTGTGTGTCTCTGATTCTTGAGGGATGCGGAGGGTAGTTGGAGAAAGGGATCAGAGAGCTGATGCCTATGGAGGGATAAAGGGTCCACAGCTGATACTTGGGGAGGCAAGGGGAACAAAGGGGTCGAGTTCTAGATCAGAGAACAATGTGACAATATAAAAAGCGCAAACTAATTCCTTCACATACAAAAATCTGCCTACAAAAACGGTCACTAGTACCGTGTGATACAATGCAAATAGTGAAGGCGCAAATAAGTGTTAAAGTGCTCTGCAATGTCGAATAAAGTGAACTAAATCACTCGCAGCCGGTCAATTGGCCAATATGCAGAAAAGATGGTAAATCTGCTAAGGTTTGCCAATTTAATGGATTACACCAATGGCAGTGGTATAAACACAGTGGTCTGCAGTTCTCCTCAGGAGTGGATGAGAAAACATGGCATAATATTTATTACTAAAAGGAACAGGGAAATAGGGAATACAACTCACATTCTCCCCGTTCTCTGACGCAGTAAGTGTATTGGGGTTACACTAATACCACTCCTGAGGCACTGCATGCGTGCCACCGTGTTGTCCTGCTCTCCTGGTGCTCACGTGCCTCCAAGACGCGGTACCTGAACTTGTGTGTGCACGCGCACCTTTGTACTGTGTCCCGTCTAGTTGACTGGCTGATACGGTGTCCGCAGAGGGTCAAAACCCTACGTGTATCGTGTTCCTCAGGGGGAAAGCAAAATGTGTAGGGTATTTGACCCAAAGCGGACACCGTATCAGCCAACCAGACGGGACACCGTACAAAGGTGCACGCGCACACACGGAAGTTCGGGTACCGGCGTCTTGGAGAGGCACTTGATCTCCAGGAGAGCAAGACAAAATGGAGGCACACATGGCGTGACAGGAGTTGTCTTGGTGTAACCCCAATAAACTTACTGCATCATAGAATGGGGATAATGTGAGTTGGATTCCCTGGTCCCTTTTGTAATGTTGTTGTGCCATGTTTCTTTATCATCCATTCGTGAGGAGAACTGCAGATCACTGTGTTTATACCACTGCCATTGGTGTAACCCATGAAATTGACAAGCCGTAGCCGATTTTACCATCTTTTCTGCATATTGACTGGCTGCGAGTGATTTAGTTCACTTTATTGGGCTTTGCACAGCACTTTAACACTTATTTGCACCTTCACTATTTGCATTATACTTGACCACGGAGAAGCCTGATGTAAGGAAGACGTAGGGATTGAACAAGCTTTGTGCTTCTAGTTAGTGGATGGAGAAAGGCACCTGAGAAACCTAATGCTTGTGGGGTGAGAGGAGAAGGGGATCAGAGAATCCTCATAATCGGGGAGGTGGGGGAGCAGCAAGAGAGAAAGGGGGCTTGGAGAGGTCTCCTGTTTCAGGTGAGCGGCAGGAGATGGGGATACACAATGTGGTGTGCTTGGGGAAGAAAGGTCCAGAAAAAAAATCCTGATGTTTGCGTGGGCTGGGGGAAAATGGCCTGGAGAAGCCTGGTTCTTTGGGGCACATGCCACATTCTGACGTGATGGGATCAGGTCCTGTGTGTCATCAACCAAGCAGGGTGGGTTAAGGTTGTGTGTCACCTTAACTTTGACATTTCCAGGCTTTTCAAGCTACAAAGTATACTTTGAAGTGTTTTTTTTTTCCCCCCAATTTAACATATACATATTTTTATTTTTTTTACATGATTAGTTGATAATGTTATACTCGTAACATTTGTTTTTGATCCCCCTAAGGAAGTAGATGCTAATGAAACCCACCAGGTGACCTTAGATGTATTAAATATTACAGGATGAATAAATAAACTACATTTGTGCTGTTATGGAGTATAAGCCCCTAAAGCTACCTGTTTGTTATGGTAATCAGTATGAAGCGCCTGCATTTACGAATTTACCCAGTTAAGATCTGTTCGGATTGAGCTTTGTGTTTTATACCTTCTCTGATTCGGTAGTTTCAACTAGAAAGTCCATTTACATAAGTCACAGCGCAACACACCCTGTAAAAAGATATCTTCTGCTATTTTCTGAATGAAGAATACTTCACTATTCCTGCTTTCTCCCAAGATACTATCTTTTTGGGCCGGTTTGCAATTTGTAGAAGGTGGAAAATATAAAAGTAGCCGAATCTGCATTATTGCTTTCTATCTATATGCTCATACTGTAAAAATTTTAATCATTTGTATTAATTTGCTTCTGTTAAATAGCATTGTTTTTGAAAGCGTAGTAAAAATTAGAATTATAAAGATGAGAAGGTGGCTGCTCTATTAAGTTAGTGATTGTGATTTTGTATTAGTAATGGCATTTCTACCCTTTTATAAACAGGACAGTTAAAGTCAGAACTCTATGACCCTGTATACAGGGACAACGAAAGATACTCCTATCGTGACCTTCCACGTGACCCTGTGAGCAGCAGCTGGAACATGGAGTCAAGGAGAGATGATATACTTCGCCCTTCCTACAATGTGAGCGACTTCGGAGGGGAGCCCTCTTCAGGAAGACTCTATAACACGTTACCAGACCGATGGAGACCTGATGACTCTTTGGGGAAAGAACGCTATTATCGGGAAAACCTGGGCGCCTCAGACCCTCGAATTCGTAACCTCGATCCCCTCAGACCCAAGGAACGCGGCGACTACCTACCCAGGGGTGTGGAGTATGGCCAAGGTATGCAATGGGGGCACGAGCGTAGCCCTATAAGGTCTCAAGAGCACACATCGGTCCACCCAGAAATCTACAGGGACTTCCACTCCCCATCACAACAGATGGAGCAGTTTCAGAAGAGAAGGGATAGTTACAGCGTAGACAACGCAGGTCCTCCGCAGGATTTATTCAGGTCACCGGGAGGCAGGGGCAAAATGCACAAAACAGTTGTACGTGGGGGGAAGATTCAACCAGGCCGTGGGGGGAAGATTCAACCAGGCCGTGGGGGGAAGATTCAACCAGGCCGTGGGGGGAAGATTCAACCAGGCCGCGGGGGGAAATTCCAGAGAGGCCGTGGGGCAGCCCTGTTTCAACGTGGAAAAGTAGGACCATCAGCTCGTGGACGAGGTGCAAGCTTGGTTCACCGTGGTGGTGGAGCAGAGAAAGGTGGTGCAGAGAAAGGTGGTGAAATCCCCACTAAGGAGCAAACGAGTAAGCCCATAAAGAAACCTGACACACTGACAAAAGATGAAAACAGTGAAACTGCCAAATATAGCAATCAGATAATCAGGTGGGCCAAGTTCGATACCATCAAAAATGACGACGATCTGTTTAAGCAGCACAAGGCTCTGTTCAAGGTGAACACGGAGGGTTGTAAGAGAATCGTGGAATGCTTTAAATGCCCCATGTCTGTGTCAAACAGGGAGTACTGCTTCGCTGCTGTCAAGTTTTTAAGTCATCCCACGCTGAAAAACCCCAAAGTGGATAATGAGCTTCTGGATCTGTTGGTGGAAAAACATGCGATCAAGGTCAAGAACGAGTTTTTTGACGTAATAAAACCCTTTGACAGGGACCTGATGATAATTCAGCAGCGGCTGCTAAGTAGCGCTGTTCCTTTGCTCATAGCCTGTAACACTTATGAGCTGAAGCATTCTATCCTCAAAGATGAACGAGATCTGTCCAGTGCCCTCCGGAACACGGTGTCTCTGTGCCGGAAATCCATGGTGCTGTTGGGGCAGACTTTCTCAATGGCTTCCGGCTTCAGGCAGTGTAACATCTTGGATGCACTAGGGCTTAATGGAATGGAGCCAAAGCCCTCTGAGTTCCCCAATTTCAAGGACTCGTTCCTCTTTGGGAAGGACTTTATGGAGCAGCTGAAAGCTTGGCTCAACAAAACCGGTCACAGGATGAGCTTAAAAACCAGGACCCAGCCTGCTATAGATGGCAGAGAGAAAACTAAACCTAAAGCGACAACCAAGAGCAAAGGTAGGTTCTGCAAACAAACACCCTTTGTATCTAAAGCCCTCTTCCGCCTTAAACCTTTCTCACTGACTGCCCCACACCTCTGGAATGCTCTTTCCCCCCACCCCCTCAATACCAGACTAGCACCCTCTCTATGCATCTTTAACACCCACCTTAAACACACCTGCTTAACGAAGGATATGATGCATAAAGCTTGGCCCCTTGCAACCGCACTTACGAGAATGCCCTCCTACTGTGTCTACGTTCTTCCTAACAACCAATTCGGTTGTAAGCTCTTCAGAGCAGGGACTCCTTTTTGCTAAATGTTTTATGTCTGAAGCACTATTCCCATGATCTGTTATTTGTATTTGTTTATATGATTGTCACGTGTATTACTACTGTAAAGCTCTATGTACATTTATGGCGCTATATAACTAAAGACATACATACCCTTTCCCTGCCATAGGAGCCAGTAACACGTTGCGTTTTAACATCAACCAGTATGTTCAAATTAAATGTGGGGTGCGCAAAGTAGCTCAGAGCCCTGGAACAGCACAATAAAGTAAATGAAACCCATTTATATCAATGTCCTAGATTTTAAGTGAACATTTTATATAATACAACCAATCTTAAAGGTTATTAATTAAATGACTTTTTCATCCCTCCCTGTAATGCCTTGCTGTCTCTTGTCCCCTCTTCCCCACCTTATTCTCTCCTCCATGCCCTGCTCCTCATTGCACTCTCCTCTTTGCACTTCCTGCCTCACTGTGCTCCTTTCTGTGCACACTGCACTATCTCATCTGTCTCCTCTGCTTGTTCTGTTTCCTCCTCATCTTGCTCTCTCCTTCCCTTTCTTTGCACTCCCTCCTGCCCCATGTGCACACTGCTCTCCATTCCCTTCTCCTCATTCTTCTCTGCCCCCTCCTTGCAGTGCCTCCTTGAAGAGGCATTCCGGTTGTTGCAGATATCCTTAGCTAAATATCTATAAAAGGCTAAGGATGTCGCGTGCCAGATATATGGCATATTAGGTACAACATTCAGTGGCTGACTTGCCACACAGAAAAACATTCTGAAATGATATGCACCCATTCGCTCACTGTGGCGAGGCCCGAGTCCATCCTCTCTTGGTAAATCATAATTGGGTCCATTGAATAAAACTAGAAAAGACTTGTGTGTATATATTACTGGTATTTTATGACCCCCTGGCAACCCTTTAATCTTAAAGAAAACACATTATACTTGAACACTATATGCAGCTGAACCCCATTATAACGCGGTACTCGGGGTCCACATAAGACCGCGTTATAACCAGGAGCGTGAAATGGCCGACACGATCAGCGAGGACTTGCCGGCATCTGCAGCTCTCTCCTCTCCCTGCTTCATCAAGCTGCGTACACGTGTGCGGCACATGACCCCTAACAGCCCAACAGTGAATACATTTGATATAATGCACATGCAGGAATTGAACCTATGAGCCTTAATATGCTAGTAGCAATTCTCTAGCTGCTACACCAGGCTTGGTGTGATGAATCTGACTCTATAAACAAACTTAACATCTATTGGATTGCATTGTGCAGTTAAGTGTGTTTATAGAGTCTGATTCATCACACCAACCCTGTTGTGTAGCAGCTAGAGAATTGCTACTAGCATATGAAGGGTCATGGGTTCGAATCCTGCATATGTCTTATATAAAATGTGTTCACTGTTGGGGTGTTATTGGTCAGAGATGGGTCATGTGACCCTCTGCGCTCGAAAGTCAAATTGAAAGCCGTGGACGCAGCCTGATGAAGCGGTGAGAGGAGAGAGCTGCAGATGACGGTTAAGGCAAAGCATTGAATGTTGTTCAAAAAAGAAGAACCCTTGGAGATGTTTATAAATGGGGAGCCACACTGATCCGCGTTATAAGCGATTCCGTGTTGTAGCAGGGTTGAACTATAAACACGTGCAATACACAATAAATGAGGATACTGTGCTACTGTCCCTTATATTGGTCTCGGTGTTCAATGTGGAAGCCACTTGGGCCAATATTATTGCCAGCACTGGATTGGAGCCCTTATTTCAAAATTGTGTGTAGTCTCGTTGTAGGCCTGTTAGGGTTGAAACATTTGTGGTTTGTATGTAATACACAAAGGATACTCGAAAGTTGCAGGTAATGGCCTCCTGGTTATCTGTTATCCCGGTGCGGTTTAACAACCTGGCAAGTATCTGGATCTCTCTTGCTGTGGGCTCTTCTCATGTGTGAGATCTATTTTGCTGCTGTCTCACTTTCTCACTTCGGCTAGCAGTCTCCTACAAGCCTCTTTCACCTCTGAGGCCTGGGACATAGTACAGCAGGCCGCGCTGAGCAGATGCACTTACCGCCTGCATCTGTCATCAGCGCGGCTTTAGCAGCCGCTTCTGCGTGCGGAGGCTCAGATATTTTGAGGAAACGGGCAAATTTAAAATTTGCCGCTCGGGAGCGGAGGAGCGGTCACATGACTGCTCACATCCAATGGGAGCGAGGGACTAGCCCTGCCTCCTGCCACGCCTCCGTTCCGCCCCGCCCCCAAAGCGCGCTCACTGCCTCGCCTGCCAGGACACAAAAAAGCTCCAGTTTGAGCAGGCGAGGCAGAACAGGAGCGCGGCCCGAGGCACCATGCCCGAGGCCTGAGTGCCCGGCTGTCTCCCAGGCCACTTACTGTCACCTGTGCTGTGGCTCTGTGTGCCTCTGTCACTACCTATCTCTGTCAGACTGACAGTTGGTCTCTCTCTGTATCTCTGACTGACAATTGGTCTCCAGATTCTATCCATTTTACTTCTTAACCAATCCCATATCTCCTGTCTGTTGCCAGGCAAATCAGGACAGTCTCTAATTCCTTATCGCAACATGTGGTAGGTAGGTGGAGCAGATTAATTCTGTATTGTCCACAGTATACATATATTTCTAGCAGGGGCTGTTTTAATAACTGAAATCTCCCTTTTCTCCCCCCCCTTAAGAAAAACTATCGGCCGACCCGAAGGTCGTTGCAACAATAGACGCGCTCCTGGAACATGCTGTGAAAGGAGAAAACACAGAGGGGGAAAAGCCAGGGTTCTGGTAAGCAAGCAATGAGGGTCGGAGGGAAGCGGGGGCTGGCAGTGATGGTCTGCTCGATCCATCGAGACTAAATATGAATACATAATTATGAGCTAGGCCAGGGGTCCCTAACCTTTTTATGCTCAAGGGCACACTTGATCGTTCAGGAGAGAGGTGGACACCAACTAATTAACACACGCACACAATTCACTGGCCATGGGCGAAGGCCTCTAGTGCTGCGCCGGTCTCACTTGCGCATATGGAAGTTGGGCTTGACTTTTGGCACAAGAGAGGCACGCAGCAGCTGTTGGCACTGCGTGGAGCTCCTCACTGGCAGCCAGTGAGCTACTGGTAGCTCACGATCAACGTGTTGTAGAGCCCTGATCTATACCGTATTATCAATTTGTTTGCCAGTCAGTCACTGGCACCTATGAAAGGCTTTGCGGGTGCCCGTGGCATCGCGTTGGGGATCCCTGAGCTAGGCAGTCTATATGTTTCAGTGTACAAGACCAGAAATATCAATAGTTGATGGCCAATAAAGCAAATTAATGTTTAAATGCGTTGTCACACTTGGGACCAACATGAGCTAATGATCGTGATCTATTTAATAAAATCTAAATAGTTGGTGCCCAAATATAAAATATAGGCACGTATTTCTAAATGGTCATTTCCGCCCCCACCCCCACTTTTTTTATATACATAGATATATCTATATCTACAGTTGTGTGAAAAAGAAAGTACACCCTCTTTGAATTCTATGGTTTTACATATCAGGACAAAATAACAATCATCTGTTCCTTAGCAGGTCTTAAAATTGGTTAAATACAACGTCAGATGAACACATCACATATTACAGTGTCATGATTTATTTAACAATAAGAAAGCCAAAATGGAGAAGCCATGTATGAAAAACAAAGTACACCTTATGATTCAATAGCTTGTAGAACCACCTTTAGCAGCAATAAATTGAAGTAATCGTTTTTTGTATGACTATCAGTCTCTCTCACATCGTTGTGGAGGAAGTTTGGCCCACTCTTCTTTACTAAGTTGCTTCAGTTAATTGAGGTTTGTGGGCATTTTGTTTATGCACAGCTCTCTTGAGGTCCAGCCACAGCATTTCAATCGGGTTGAGGTCTGTACTTTGACTGGGCCATTGCACCACCTTGATTCTTTTCTTTTTCAGCCATTCTGTTGTAGATTTGCTGGTGTGCTTGGGATCATTGTCCTGTTGTATGAAAAACGTGAATAAAGAAACATGTCTGAGGGTTACATTATCACAGAATGACAAATAAGTTTATTGCGTACAGGTGCACACAGGAGAAAGCTTCAAAACAAAAGCTCTCTGCAGAAATATGGCCTAAAAGACATAATTATACCGTAATACTAAAGCTCACGCCCCCTTTGAGGTGGCTTGTGCGTCATTACATATGCGTATAAGATAAACAAATATGAATGAGAACATTAATTTAATAACATAAATGTAAAATAACAAAATGAGTCGGCTACAATTATTATGCAAGCTCGCCTAACCTTTCCCCTACATAAGTCTGTCACGGTAGCTAGTGATAGGTTATAATACACACCAAAATATATCTGGGTTGAATTGAACATGACTTAGATATAATAAATATAGTTTATTCCTTAAAGAAGGTGAACACACAAGATATACAAATAACAGACAAAATATACACTTACTTAGGGTTGGAATGATGAAGTTTACAGGATTAGCAATTCATCCAGCAATCAGACATCAAGTAGTTGGTAACAACAAAGACACGAAAAGACAATGGGTATAGGGCTTACCCTCGTTTATATGTAGTCTCAGCCCTATCCCTTAACCTTGGAGCGCCTGAATGTCTAGCAGACTTCTTTGTAGTCAGGAACTCCTCTGTCTGCAAGTGTGAATTATGACACTTACAGACCACTCAGGCCCTGTGTTTCTCCGCCCTATCGTACACAATCAGAGCAGTCAGCCTTTGATCAGAGGGTTTATGGTAGACAACTTGTCTTCCCCCCTGAGTATTAACATACCATATGGGCTCTGGGTTTTTCTACCCGACCCAAAATACAATATATTCTTTAATACATACACATATTAAAATAATCCGTTCTGTGGGTCTGAGCGGGCTGAAATTTGCCAGGTCCTCATGCCGGAGGACATTTGCAATAGTGGCCAAGTTTCTGCCTCCCACGACCCCCAGAACCGGAGATACAAAAAAAAACCAGTTAAAATCCCCAATTAACTTTAATGCAGGATTCTCCGCCATTGCTAAAATAAATCTCTGCTTTTCACTCTCCCATTGAAATCAATGGGCGCCGCCGCTATAGGCTTTCAATGGAGCAACTCCGCCATTGAAGTCAATGGTAAAATTCACAATCTTAACATTTGCCTATACTCCGTCTGGTTGATCAGAGAGGGCTGGAAATGGCCATGCAGTCATGCCATGCAGTCATGCCGGAACAGTGACTACCTGCGACCCAAATCCCAACCCTCTGGTACTCAGAACCGGAGATATAGGCTTACACGTTTTATACTATACTTAGTCAATGGCGCGACTCTTTACGGGGGTCCTTCATTTCCGGACCCGGTGGTGGTCGTGTGTGGGGGCTCCTAGGGTCTAGGGGCAAAAATAATTTTATTCCTGGGTGCCCTAGAACCTAAGTTTCCCACGCCAATTGTGCTTGACCTTGAACTAGTGTAATAAAAGCTCTTTTTAAGATATTGTATCCGCGTCTGCAGTTTGGATGGCTGCCAACCCGTTCCTGGAGGTCGGCGTCGAGGAATCCCCATTGACATGGATGGCTCCATTGACTTACAATGGGGAACCGCCGCTACTCCTCTCGGACGCCACATGCAGGTCTTCTACCGAAACAGGCCCAAATCGCCGGAATCTCCATAAGGTTGCATTGGGCTGCAATGGCGACCAATGGAGAGCTGCAAAATGGAGCCGGAAAAGGGAACAAAGGGCTATAAACACGGAATTAACATTAACCCTTTCCCTCCCGCATCAATCCCAGTGTATGTGTTGGTGCAAACACTGAAATGGGAACAATACACATTTACAGGGGAATATACATTTGGTTGCTGAAGCAGGGTAAAAACACCTTACTGAACCGCAGTCCAGTTAACTCCTTGCTTCCCACGTGAGAGCAGGGGGTGGCCAAATGGGGTGTAACCCCTTTAATACCGGGCCAAACCCCCTCTCCCATGACAACGTCTGTTTCTTGCAAGGGTGTGTTTGACTATGAGACCCTCCCTCTAAATCCGAGAAGTGACTGTTATCTGTCTAGTTTCACAACGGCGTATCTTCTCCATGGTTTGTGGCTAGCTGATGCCTTACTATCAATAAAATGTTGTAGGAACAAAAGAAAAGGGAAAAAAATGTTTCTTTTACTCAACTTTCATTCCATTTCAACTTTCATGCAGATAATAGACAAAATTGATGACAAGATCAGGCACTTAAGATGGATGCTGAACAAAAATGGCTGCTTAGATCCTAGTACTGTTTACGTCAGAACCCCCCCCCCCCCCCTCTCCTTGCATCATATTCTCAACTTTCTCAGTTGTATGACCCAATTTCGGCCAAGCTTTAGCTGTCGGACAGATGGCCTCACATTTGACTCTAGAATACTTTGGTATACAGAGGAGTTCATAGTCGACTCAATGACTGCAGGGTTCCCAGGTTCTGTGGCTGCAAAACAAGCCCAAATCATCCCTCCACCACCGTGCTGGACAGTTGGTATGAGGTGTTTGTGCTGATATGCTGTGTTTGGTTTTCGCCAAACATGGTGCTGTGCATTGTGGCCAAACATCTCTACTTTGGTGTCATGATGACATCAACTTTTATCAACACATTTATATTTCTGGGTACTTGATTGAACAGAACAAGCTGCATAATAAATTGTGATTTATTTCCTTAATAGACAAACACACGACATCTGCAGAATACACTTAAAACAACACTCACTGGGATAAGGAAATGGAAGAAATTGTCCTTGGAACGAAATAAATTGTCCTTTGCTTGCCAGTGCAAGAAATGCAGCCTTGGTTTTAAAAGTCATGTGGTTGTTAACCCCTTCACTCCTGGACTGGTTGCTGCTGTACTTTAACAAAGTCTTGCATCTTTACATCATGGATTACAATTCAAGAATCGCACTGGGAAATACCTGGGAGGCCACAGTTATAGACTGGCCAAAGCTATCTTTAACATGTGGATCCAATCCCCTCGTGGGAACAAAAAAACCCACGAATAGCTAAGTGACCCACAGTTCATAAGACCGGTCAAAAGGGCTGTCCAGTGGGCAGGGCGCATGGATCAGGTTGACGCCCATGCCACTTAGCATACCTGGGCTACACCCATAACTTGGGGCCACTAAGTCTGATTTTTGACTTAAAGGTGTCACTAGCCTGACATCTGCTGTGCATCAGTATGCCAGTATTGTATACATTATGGGCCTCTGGGTCTTGTCATAATTGACACTCTTTTAGACCCGGGGGACTCTAAATCTGTGGGAGCCTTTTGAGGCTCCATCATAAAAATAATTACAGCCCTTTGAGGTTTGGTCATAAAAATACCGAAGCTCATTCACCCATATCACAGCTGGATGTCCAAGTAATTCCTGCTTGGACTTACAAAAAAATACCTCCTGCCTTACATTTATGATCTTCTATCATGTGTTGGTTAGAGGGTATGGCAATCAATGCATCTTGTCTTTTACCCTCGCAGACAGGGAATGGCCTGCACATGCGGAATAAAAATGGCGTGGACAGGGCAACAAAAGTAATGCATGGCAAATCAGGTATTAAACCTTTCCTCCCTGTCACACCTCCCCCACTCAAGACGCGGGGACTGTCCTGACCACCCCGTCCGGTGGCCGGGCTGACCTGCCAGCTCTTGAAGTTAGTAAGTCCTGAGGGCTGCCCTGGCGGGAAAGGCCATCAGCATTACCATGCTCACTTCCCTTCTTGTGCTGGATGGTGAAGTTCCACTCCTGTAAGGCAAGACTCCAGCGCAAAAGTTTAGCATTTTCCCCCGACACCCTCTGTAACAAACTCAAAGGATTGTGGTCAATTACTGTGAAATGTCTGCCATACATATAAGGCTGTAACTTCTTTAGAGCCCACACTATGGCCAGACAGTCCTTCTCAATGGTGGCATATGCCACCTCCCTGGGCAGCAGTTTGCGGCTTGAATGTACTACCGGGTGCTCATCGCCCTCCTCCCCCACTTTGCTGAGTACAGCCTCAATGCCAAAGTCTGAGGCATCAGTCTGCACCAGGAACTTTTTTGCATAGTCTGGAGCAGCAAGTATAGGAGCGCTGGCTAGTGCAGTCTTTAATGCCTGAAACGAGACCTCACAGGCAGGAGACCAGACTACCAGCACAGACTGTCTCTTCTTGGTCAAGTCAGTCAGGGGTTTGGCCATGGCACTATACTGAGGGACAAACTTTCTGTAGTAGCCTGTGGTGCCTTGGAAAGCCATGACTTGCTTCTTGGTTTTGGGAACGGGCCACTGCACTATAGCTTTAACCTTAGCTGGTTCTGGCTTAAGATGCCCGCCACCCACTCTGTGCCCTAGGTACAATACCTCTGCCATCCCTACTAAGCACTTTGGTGGGTTTCAACGTGAGTCCCGCTTCCCTAATCCTGGCTAGCACCGCAGCTACATGCACTAAGTGTGAGTCCCACGAATTACTAAAGACAGCAATGTCGTCCAGGTATGCCCTTGCAAACCCTTGCATACCCTCCAGCAAGCGATTGACCAGGCGTTGAAAGGTAGCCAGTGCATTTTTCATCCCGAATGGCATCACTAGAAATTCATAGAGGCTACTTGGGGTAATAAATGCAGACTTCTCTCTAGCCTTCTGGGTCAAAGGGATTCTGCCAGTACCCTTTACTGAGATCCATGGTCGTCCCATACCTTGCCCCCGCGAGTTCATCTAACAACTCATCCATGCGGGGCATGGGGTAGGCATCTGACACCGTGCCCGCATTGAGCTGCCGGTAGTCCACACAGAACCGGGTGGTTCCGTCCTTCTTTGGCACCAGGACTACCGGACAAGCCCAAGGGCTCTGGGACGGTACAATTACCCCTAGGGCCAGCATCTCTTCTACCTCCCTCTCTATACTGCCCTTCACCTCTGCTGACACTCTATAAGCGTGCTTATGCAGAGGTCTCAGATCCCCTGTCAGCACTGGGTGTTCTGCAATGTGTCTTCCCTGGCTTGTCTGAAAACAGAGCCCTATACTTCTCTAGCATAGTCCTGGCATCTGCTCTCTGCCTGACACTCAGCTGAGCCCCTATCTCCACCTGCTGTGTGGTACCTCCCTGCCTAGCCTCCCCCAGGAGATCAGGCAGAGCATTGCTCGCCGGATCCCCCATAGGGGGGCTGCAAATGGCCAGCACCGACGCCACACTCTGTGCTACATACTCCTTCAGCATGTTGATGTGATAAGTCTTATTTCTCCCTGTCTCAGCATCTACCTGTACAACATAGTTGCACTCGTTCATCTTTCGCAGTACCGGATACGGTCCAGACCAGGCAGCCATTAATTTGTTCTCCTGAATGGGGTTGAGAACAAGTACCTGCTGTCCTGGGATGAACTCTCTGCTACGGGCATTCTGATCATACCAAGTCTTCTGCTTGGTCTGAGCAGCCCTAAGGTTGTCCTGTGCCAACCCCATGAGCATCTCTAACCGGTCTCTGAGATCTATCACATACAGAAGCATCAGTAGTGGTAGTGTCCCCTTCCCATCCCTCACGGATTAGGTCCAGAGGTTCCCGTACCCTGCGACCATATAGCAGCTCAAAGAGAGAGAAGCCTGTGGATTCTTGCGGTACCTCTCGGTACGCAAACAGCAAATGCTGCAGGTGAATCTCCCAGTCTTTTCCCTCTGCCTCTATAAATGTTCGCAGCATCTGCTTCAGGGTACCATTGAACCTCACATAGTCCGTTGGTTTGGGGGTGGTAAGGGGTCGTACGCTTGTGCTTCACCCCGCACGCCTCCCAGA
Source organism: Ascaphus truei (assembly GCF_040206685.1). Lineage (NCBI taxonomy): Eukaryota > Metazoa > Chordata > Amphibia > Anura > Ascaphidae > Ascaphus > Ascaphus truei. Next base: position 31,236,717 of record NC_134490.1, read on the forward strand.
GACACTGGAGCAATTCACTCATGAACTGCGACCCCTGATCGGTTAGGATCTCACTAGGGAAACCTACCCTAGAAAAAATGGCTAACAGAGCTTTAGCTACTGCCCTAGCATCAATACTGGCAAGCGCTATTGCCTCAGGGTACCGGGTGGCAAAATCCACCACCGTGAGGATGTGCTTTCCTGACAAGCTGGGAACCATGAGTGTTCCCACGAGGTCCATAGCTACCCGCTGAAAGGGTTCCCCTATTACCGGTAATGGGTTCAGGGGTGCCTTCACACGGTCACCCGCCTTACCTACTCGCTGGCAGGCATCACAGGATCGGCAGAACTCTGCCGCCTCGCTGGATGCCCCCGGCCAGTAGTAACACTGCAACAGCCGGGCTCGCGTCCTAGCGACCCCCTGATGCCCCGCTAGTGGAATGGAGTGGGCTACCTGCAACAACTGCTGCCTATATTCCCAGGGTACCACTAGCTGTCTCTTCCCCGTCCATACCTCATCTAACCCAGTGGTCCCTTGCTCTCTGTATAGGAGCCCGTGGTGCCACAAGAAGTAATCAGACCCCTTGCTTGGCTTAGACTCGGACGCCCGCAATCTCATGCCCTCCAAGCTGGGATCAGATCGCACCGCATCCCTAAACTGGGCACCTAACTCTGGCCACCCCCCGGTCACATCTGAGTCAGGGGGACAGGGAACAGGTACAGGGAACAGGTACAGGGAACAGGTACAGGGAACAGTAAGTCAGTGTCAGAAAGCGACTGAGTCTGGCTTACCTGTCTGATCTCTGCAGAGACTACTGGAACTGAAGGTAACAAATGCAGGGGGACAGGGGCTGGTTCTGCTGCGATCCTTGCTAACTGGCTCCTGGTGATCGTTGCAACAGGTGCCAGCTCAGTGGTAAAAACACAGGTAACGTGTCCTAGGTCGTTACCCAGCAAGACCTCAGCATCTAACCCAGGCAAAACCCCCACCTCCCTCATGCCATGACCGGCACCCCAGTCCAAAAAGACCCGGGCAACCTGGAGTGACCACGGTCCTCTGTCTGGCATGCTCACTTGCATCCCGGTGCCCGAGAGCAAATCCTCTGGCCGCACCATATCAGAGCGAACCAGAGTCACGGTGGCACCGGAGTCTAGCAAGCCTTCCGCCTGCTGGTCTCCGATGGTCACCTTCCGCAGATGCTTCTGCCGGACATCATTGGGCTGCATCCCGACTGGAGCAACCTGATGTCCCCCGCTCTCCGCTGCTGGTCCTGAGGTGGCAAGTGCAGTCTCTCCACTGGGCATCCCTCTGTGGGCTGGTTCCATGGCTGTACTTGACTCCTCTGTGTGTGCCAGTGGCACACGGGCGACCGGCCTCGCAGCTGGTGAACGTTGCCCCTGATGGGGTCCCTTGGACCGGTCCCTGTCCGGACAATCTGGCCTGAGATGTCCAACTTTATTGCATGAATAACACCACCTCTCATGCTTGAACTCTGCAGCCTTGAGTGCGCTGTTTGCTGCTGCAGGCTGGTGTGTTCACGGAGGGGTAGTCTTAGCACCCTGGGCCGCACGGCCCACTCCTTTGGGTGCTACAGGGTCCTTCATTGCAACTCGGCTGGCCACATACTCATCTGCCATTCTCCCTGCATCCTCATAGGTCTGAGGTTTATGGTCATAGACCCGTCCCCTCACATCTGTGGGAAGCTGCTGCAGCAGCTGCTCTTGAAAGAATAAGTCCAGCAGGGTATGGAATGTTGTAACCCCATTCCCCTCCACCCACTGAGTCCCGTGCAAAGCCATCCTACTGGCATAGGTGCTGTATGACTCCGGGGAGTACTACCCCCGTCCGGAACTTGCCCCTGTAAGATTCTGGGGTCAGGGCATACTGGGTTAGCAGCTTGCTTTTCACATGGCCGTAGTCATCGGCATCCAGCGCGTGGAATACCCATCACAGTCCATTTTGGCTTTGCCAGATAACAGTGTCGCAGTTCTGACCACCCAGTCCCTTCTTGGAATTCGGAACCGGGAACACTGCGTCTCAAACTCATTCAGGAACGCATCGAGGTCATCTGTGCCATCCACGAACTTGCTGAAGCTGTGATGATCCGCCCGGGAAAGACCTTGTTCCCGTTTGCAAGGTAGGAGTTGTGGGTTCTTCCGAGCACTGCTGTCAGGAGCTGTACCCGCTCCGCAGTGCTAACACCCGGTGCCCATGTAGCCAGAAGTGCAGTGAGCCCATGGACGGCACTCTCGGCAGCCGTAGCTGCTACCTCATCCGCAACCCCTGGCGCCAAGCCACCCACGACCGGGGGGTCACTAGCACTCTCCTCATGTCCTTGCAGCCCCAGAGCTCCTCCAGTTGTGCCTTCGACCGCCCATCTGTCGGTAAGCCATACCCCGCATATCTCTCCACGACTTTCTCTCTGGTCTATGACCTGAACCTTCCTGAGCGATCGCTCATGGTGCCTTCAAAGTATGGGTGAAGGGAACAGTGAAGTCTCTCGTGCTCTTTAGAAGTGTGTCAGTTGCTACTTGTCTGAGGAGCTCGCAAGCTACAAGGTCCTCACTATATTACAGAGCCCGCAGGAAACTGCAATATAGGTTCAATCAGTATACCACCAGCTGCCACCAGTTTTTTAAAAGCTTGTCACGATGACATCAACTTTTATCAACACATTTATATTTCTGGGTACTTGATTGAACAGAACAAGCTGCAAAATAAATTGTGATTTATTTCCTTAATAGACAAACACACGACATCTGCAGAATACACTTAAAACAACACTCACTGGGATAAGGAAATGGAAGAAATTGTCCTTGGAACGAAAAAAATTGTCCTTTGCTTGCCAGTGCAAGAAATGCAGCCTTGGTTTTAAGAGTCCTGTGGTTATGTGGTTGTTAACCCCTTCACTCCTGGACTGGTTGCTGCTGTACTGGAACAAAGTCTTGCATCTTTACATCATGGATTACAATTCAAGAATCACACTGGGAAATTCCTGGGAGGCCACAGTTATAGACTGGCCAAAGCTATCTTTAACATGTGGATCCAATCCCCTCGTGGGAACAAAAAAAACCACAAATGGCCAAGTGACCCACAGTTCGTAAGACCGGTCAAAAGGGCTGTCCGGTGGGCAGAGCGCATGGGTCAGGTTGACGCCCATGCCACTTAGCATACCTGGGCTACACCCATCACTTGGGGCCACTAAGTCTGATTTTTGACTTAAAGGTGTCACTAGCCTGACATCTGCTGTGCATCAGTATGCCAGTATTGTATACATTATGGGCCTCTGGGTCTTGTCATAATTGACACTCTTTTAGACCCGGGGGACTCTAAATCTGTGGGAGCCTTTTGAGGCTCCATCATAAAAATAATTACAACCCTTTGAGGCTTGGTCATAAAAATACCGAAGCTCATTCACCCATATCACAGCTGGATTTCCAAGTAATTCCTGCTTGGATTTACAAAAAAATACCTCCTGCCTTACATTTAAGATCTTCTATCATGTGTTGGTTAGAGGGTATGGCAAGCAATGCATCTTGTCTTTTACCCTCGCAGACAGGGAATGGCCTGCACATCTACTATATATTTCTGAAAGTGTTGTATGTGTCCGGGTCTGTATGTGTCGCCCTGTGCCCCTCCCCGTGTCCCTAGCGGCAATCCCATTGGACCTTGGGCCAGGCCAATGACATTGCTTCCTTGGGCCGCCCGCCCCCGCACACCTCTCATTGGCCTGAGACGGAGTGAAGGGGACACGCACACACACACACACACACACACACACTCACACACTGTCACACTCACAGTCACACACACACACACACACGGGGGGGGGTGTTGCATACATTAGCGGGGCTCACAGTGTTAGCAGCACATCTCCCGCTCTCTTCCCCACCGGTCCCGGAGGCTCCGCCTCTCCCTGTTTCCCGCGCTTTCACCCCCCCCCCCCCCCCCCTCCACGTGGGAGCTGCCGGACGGGTGAGGGAGCGGCCGGACGGGTGAGGGAGCGGCCGGACGGGTGAGTGAGCGCTCTTCACCTCCCCTCACCCCCCTTCACCTCCCCTCACTCACTTCCCAGCGGGGGAGCGGAGTGATCACCTCCCCTCACTCACTTCCCCTCCACACCCCCCCTGGCGCCGCTACGGTCAGCGGGGGAGCGGAGTGATCACCTCCCCTCACTCACTTCCCCTCCACCCCCCCCCCCCCAGCGCCGCTACAGTCAGCGGGGGAGCGGAGTGAGCGCGCGCCCGGGACACAGCGGGGGAGCGGCCACAACACGCTGCCTCCCGCCTCACATCCACGTGGGAGCGGCCGGACGGGTGAGTGAGCGGCCTTCACCTCCCCTCACCCACCCCTCACTACACTTCCCCTCCCTTCCACATCCCCTCCACCCCCCCCTCACCCACCCCTCACTACACTTCCCCTCCCTTCCACATCCCCTCCACCACCCCTCACCCACCCCTCACTACACTTCCCCTCCCTTCCACCCCCCCTCCACCTCCCCTCCACCTCCCCTCCACCCCCACCTTCACCCCCCTTCACCGTCCCTTCACTCCCCCCTTACAACCTCCCACCACCTCCCCCCCCCTTCCCACCTTCCCACCACCTCCCCCCTCTTCCCACCACCTCCCCCCCCCTTTCCACCACCTCCCCCCCCTTTCCACCACCCTCCCCCCTTCCCACCACCCTCCCCCCTTCCCACCCCCTTCCCACCTTCCCACCACCTCCCCCACCCCCCCCTTGGCTTTTATAGAGATGTTCACACTTGCTGATCAATTAATCAAGGGCATTTGATTAGCAGCACCTGTCTGCTACTTAGCATCTTAATTCCTATGGAAGCAGTAAGGGTGCACTTAGTTTTTCACACATGGCTTCTCCATTTTGGCTTTATTTTTGTTAAATAAATCATGACACGGTGTAATATGTCATGTGTTGTTCATCTGAGGTTGTATTAACCTAATTTTTAGACCTGCTAAGGAACAGATGATTATGCCCTGTTATGTAAAACCATAGAATTCAAAGAGGGTGTACTTTCTTTTTCACACCAGTGTATATATCTATATCTGTCTACATCTACACACACACACACACTCACACTCTGTTAGTGTCAATAGTAACCAAAATGGTTCTCCGCATTTTGTCAGACAATTTTTGTGATCAGACGGTTTAGGACACTTGATATGTATAGGAAAATTGCCAACCCCCAATTTGTATCTCTTGTTTTTGTTTTTTTTTGTTTTTTTTTAACCGTAATTAGGATGCCATTGTTGACCAGCCTTGATATCCTCCCGTTGGTTCTCATGAAATACAATAGTCATTGTAACTGGGCAGGGTGCGTGGTTGCTGTAATTGTTTTTTTTTTTTTTTTTTAATATAACTTGATCTGATCTTTAAGCACCTGACATTTGCATTAGTCAATGCCGTTTACCACAGCATCTAAAGTTTTGGGGGGTACAAACGGCTAGCGATCCTTTACAACGACGTTGCCTAAATATTAGTTATTTCACATTTGTTTGAGAATTTTGTAAACCATTTTTGTATTTTCAGGTTTTTGTTTAATGTGGACAGCGATGAATATAAATATTATCAGCAGAAGTTGGCAGACTTCCAGATATCTACAGGAAGGATATTGGAAGAAACCACTCAATCCAGAAAACCCAAGTGGTCCCTGGAAGAGCTGGATTCTGAGGCGGTGAGGGCCATGCTGTATGCGAGGAAGGCTGCAGCAGTGAGGAAGAGGATTTTCAAGAGCTTGGCATACTCAAGGAGGCAAAGTCTTAGGAGGAAAAAAAAACAGCCGAAGCCATCAAAGTCTCCTGGGAAAATGGAGGCCACACAGGCGTCATCTGCCTCAGATGCAAAATTCAGCAGAGATAAGCAGACACAGGATGAAACTTCTACAGCCACAACCGCGGAACCACAGGCTCCAGCAATCGCTGAGGTTTCTCCGGAACCATCAGCAAGTATGAAGAATGAGCTGTCTTCAGATCAACAGTTATTGGATGGTAGGAAGATGACCATTTGAGGTTATCTATGTCCCCAGAGATTTTTAATTCTCAAGGGGCGACACTCTGCATTGCTGGCATCAACCGCAATCGGCACTTCCGTTCTGTACAATAGATACATTTTGAAATTGCTGATCGCACTGTCGTGGACCCTGTTCTTGTTGCCATTTTCTATTCCCGAGATACTGATGGGGCTATTCATTGAACTGTAATAGTGCCGATCGGGGCACTACTCTCAATCTCCCATTGACTTCAATAGGAGTTTCCTTGTTAAAGTGCTCCCATCGGCATCATCACAGTTTAAGGAGTACCCCCAAAGCACAACTGCAAGTGAAAATTGTAACTCCATCCTATCTAGGGATTTAGCGATAGAAAAGGGATTACACTTGGAAGAAGAAAAAAAGCTGAATCATAATATGAATTTGGCTCTTAATGCATTTTGCGTATGTAAATGGGTTCACAGTTTAGAATGGTCACCAGAGTAACACAGGGCAGGATTAGTAAAGTCCAAATGGAAGTAATTTTGTAAGACTCCCCTAAAATGTCCCACATCAGTTTTTCCAACATGGAAAACTCTTGAATAATGTATCAGTGTTGGAGAGTCCCTGGGACAGTTTGATCCAATTAACCTTAAATTGTCGCCTTACTTAGTTACCCGGAATATCATATATATTCATCATAGGGTATCATATATGTGTGTCATTTGTTGAATTTTAACACCCATTATTTTAATTGGTATAGCATTAAAAATTATTTTTAACATTCACATTATACATCAGGTGGTATTGAGTGGTTATAGTGGGTTCTTGCCTCTTTATTACTTACCTCGTTTTATGCTTGCCTAATTTGCCCTGAACTATCCTGTTTTCATAGTTGATGCAAAGACCAAGGATACAGCTGTAAAGTTGGCTCAGTTTGTTGTTCAGATGGGTCCGGAAATTGAGCAGTTCAGCATGGAAAACAGTGCAAACAACCCTGAATTTTGGTGAGTTTCTCTGGGATAGGCTGTGCAGTTTAGACTACCTTTGGAGATGGTCAATCCAATTGAAATTACAGGTCTCTTTGGGACTTGGACAAATTGCAGACACACCATTAATAAATCTTGTAATATCTGCAATTTGTTGCAGTTACTCGTGACTATAAGGGGTTAAGGTATAAGGCGTTAAGTGTCCTTTATGTTCTTCACCAAAGGTTTCTACATGAGAAGAGTAGCCCAGCTTACAACTTCTATCAGACAAAAGTGCACGAGTTCTGGAATGCAGTGGAAGAGGGGACAGACGAGGATGATGATGATGCGTTAGTGGAGGAAGATGGAGATTTGGAGAACATAAGAACGGATGAGGTCTCGTTCCTGGATGATTTGGAGGATGCAGCGATGGAAGCAGAGTGCGAGGCTGCAGAGGCTCCCCCTGGTGAAAACGCATTAACTGCTGCATTCACCCAAATGCCCACACCTGTGCACCCACCAATGCTACGGAAAAGGGTCAAAACTCTGAAGGTTGGCATGCTGCCACCCAAAAGAATGTGTCTGGTGGAAGAGCCCAAAGGTAAGAGGCATTATTGTAATATTGCATAGCTATGACAGCAGGCATGGCTCTCACCACAATACAGTAAACCAGGGTTTCAGATAACCATGCTAATGTTCTATTACAACCTATGGGATTTCACGCATCCTCTCGGGGGGGAAACAAATTGACGTTTTAAACGAGCAGTTCTCTCTAGCACCAGATATGGTCATGGCTCAATTTGCAGTCGTTGACCCACCCTTTGAGACCATGTAACAAGCTCTGGGTGATCAATGGTGTGTTGTTTTTTTTTTTTTTATTTGTTTTTTTTTAATTATGATTTTGATTATTTCTCTAGTACATGATCCAGTTCGGATTGAGTATGACCGTCCTCGTGGGCGTGGAATCAACAAGAGGAAGGTGAGGACCAGACACAACTTTGATTTCTATGATTGTAATATATTTTTCTACCAAAAAAACAAATATTTACACAAATGGAAAACTGAATTAAAAAGGTGCAGGTTGTAGGTCACATTATAAGAGATCTAAGATGTGCAGAAATGTTTGTACAGTTAAGTCCGGAAATAATTGGACACTGATACAAGTTTTGTTATGTCGTCTGTGTACCAAAATAAATTCAAGTTACAGTTAAATAATGAATATGGGCTTAAAGTGCAGTCTATCGGCTTTAATTTTGAGGGTATTCACATCCAAATTGGAGGAAGGGTTTAGGAATTACATCTCTTTAATATGTAGCCCCCTCTTTTTCAAGGGACTAAAAGTAATTGGACAATTGACTCAAGCTGTTTCATGGACAGATGTGGGCTATTCCTTCGTTATTTCATCATCAATTAGGCAGGTAAAAGGTCTGGAGTTGATTCCAGGTGTGGCATTCACATTATGAAGGTGTTGCTGTGAACCCACAACATACGGGCAAAGGAGCTCTCAATGCAAGTGAAACAGGGCATCATTAGGCTGCAAAAAAAAAAAGAATCCATCAGAGAGAAAGCGGGAACATTAGGAGTGGCCAAATCAACAGTTTGGTACATTCTGTGTAAAAAAAAAGAACGCATTGTGGGCTCTGCAACACAAAAAGGCCTGGAAGTCCACGGAAGACAACAGTGGTGGATGATCGTAGGATCCTTTCCATGGTAAAGAAAAACCCCTTCACAACATCCAGCCACGTGAAGAAAACTCTCCAGGAGGTAGGCATATCATTATCCAAGTCTACCATAAAGAGAAGACTTCACGAGTGCAAATACAGAGGGTTCACCACAAGGTGCAAACCATTCATAAGCCTCAAGAATAGAAAGGCCAGATTAGACTTTGCCAAACAATATCTAAAAAAAAAGCCAGCCCAGTTCTGGAACAGCATTCTTTGGACAGATGAAACCAAGATCAACCTGTACCAGAATGATGAGAAGACAAAAATTTGGAGAAGGCTTGGAACGGCTCATGATCCAAAGCATACCACATCATCTGTAAAACACGGTAGAGGCAGTGTGATGGCATGCATGGCTTACAATGGCACTGGGTGTCACGTTAGCTTATGACAAGATATAATGAACACCAAATACCTGGGTTGAACTAAACGAGGCTTAGATATAATAAAATATATTTATTCCTTAAAGTAGGTGAACACCGCAATATAGTACAATTAACAGACAAGAAAGTAACACATACTTAGGGTTGGGGGATGGAGAAGTATCAGCTAGCAATTCTCCAGCAATCCGGTGACATTCCAGGTGGAATCAGAAGCACAACTAAAAACTGTAGGGTGGACACAGTTTATATACCTGTGTAACCCTATTCTTAACATTGAATACAGACTATTGATGAACAATTATCTGTCTCCAACGTGGAGACACAGATTAACCCATGTGTACTGGGACTTTGAGGGTCTTATTTCTGTAGCCCCATAATTAAATCAGGGGCGACGACCACTCTACCAAATTAAGTATCTGGTAGGATCTGCATTGTTTGTAGGTGTAGACATAACACTTACAAACCACTCCAGTTTGATTCTCCGCCCTCAGGTAACAATTAGAGTGGCAGAGTCTGTTGATTAGTACTTGGTCTGTTGATTAGTACTTAGTGTAAACAATCAGGGCAATTAACTTTTGTTCACAGTGCTTAGGCTCAATCAGCCGGCTGCCCTTCATGACCTATTGGCATAGCAGATGGAGTCTGCATTTTCAGGGCAGATCCAAAATACCATACATATACACTTTAATATCTACACATTAATAAGTTCCATTCTGGTGGGCTCAGTGGGTCGAAATTTGCCAGTTCTTAATGCCTATAGTGACTCCACACATTAGCCAAATACCAACTCTCTACGACCTCCAGAACTGGAGATACAGAAATGCACTTTAAAACATTAAAATACAGGATTATAATGAAACAAGGGAACATACATTTTTCCTGACATGAAGAGGTGTAAGCCACATTCCTGGACCGCAGTCCAGTTAACCCCTTGCCTCCCTGGTGAGGTCAGGGGGTGGCCATATAGGGTGCAACCCCTTTAATACCGGGCCAAACCCCTTCTCCCTCTACACCTCCCCTTAATGGGTGACCTGTGGCCCACTGGCCCTAACGGGGAGTTGGGCCCTGCTGGCACCCTTAACGAACTCAGTCTCAGAGTGATAGTCCTGACGTGAAAGTCCATCAGCATTGCTGTTTTCACTACCCTTTTTGTGCTGAATAGTAAACGCAAACTCTTGCAAGGCCAAGCTCTACCTTAGCAACTTGGCATTCTCCCCTGATGCCCTCTGCAGCCAACTCAGGGGGTTGTGGTCTGTGAGGAACGTGAAAGCCCTTCCATACACATAGGGCTGTAGCTTTTTGAGTGCCCACACAATTGCCAAGCACTCTTTCTCAATGGTGGCATAGGCCACTTCTGTGGGGAGTAGTTTTCGGCTGAGGTACACCACAGGGTGCTCTCTACCGTCATCCCCCACTTGGCTCAACAGCCCCAATGAAATAGTCCGAGGCATCAGTCTGTATGAGGAAATGTTTGGTATAGTCTGGGGCAGCCAGTATGGGGGCCCCAGCAAGCACAGTTTTCAGTGCCTGGAAAGCAGTTTCACAGGCAGGAGTCCAGGTGATAAGCACAGGCAGTTGCTTCTTAGTCAAATCAGTCAGGGGTTTGGCCACGGCGCTGTACTGTGGGACAAACTTCCTATAGTACCCTGCGGTGCCCAAAAATGCCATGACCTGTTTCTTGTTTTTTGGAACAGGCCACTGAACTATGGCTTCTACCTTGGCTGGCTCTGGTTTGAGGTGCCCTCCACCCACCCTGTGCCCTAAGTACAGGACCTCTGCCATCCCTACCATACACTTAGTGGGTTTCAAGGTAAGCCCAGCCTCCCTGATCCTATCCAGCACCGCAGCTACATTTCCTAAATGGGAGTCCCAGGAATTACTAAAGACAGCAATGTCATCTAAGTAAGCCCTGGCATAGCTCTGCATCCCTTCCAGTAACCTATTGACCAGGCGTTTTGAAGGTAGCCGGGGCATTCTTCATCCCAAATGGCATCACCAAAAACTCATAGAGGCCACTTGGAGTGATGAATGCTGACTTCTCCCTAGCCTCCAGGGTCAGTGGGATTTGCCAATAGCCTTTGCTCAAATCCATAGTGGTCAAATACCTTGCCCCCGCGAGTTCATCCAGTAACTCATCCATGCGGGGCATGGGGTAGGCATCTGACACCATCCCAGCGTTGAGCAAGCGGTAGTCCACACAAAACCGGGTGGTCTTGTCCTTAGGGACTAGAACTACCGGGCTTGCCCAAGGACTCTAGGACGGACTAATTACCCCTAGGGTCAGCATCTCCTCTATCTCCCTCTCCATACTGGTCTTGACCTCGGCTGACACTCTAGAAGTGTGCTTATGCAGAGGCTGCAGGTCCCCTGTGTGCACTAGGTGTTTTGTGAGATGTGTGGTCCCTGGCATGTCAGTGAAGAGGGCCCTAAACTTAGCTAGCATGTCCCTGGCTTCTACCTGCTGCCTAGCACTCAACTGTGCCCCTATCTCTACCTGCTCCACAGTGTTTCCATGCCTAGCCTCCCCTAGCAGATGAGGCAGAGCATTGCTCGCCGGATCCTCCAGCAGTGGGCTACAAATGGCCATTAGTGCTCCCATACTCGGTGCTCTGTATTCTTTCAGCATATTGACGTGATATGTCTTATGATATGTCTTATGCCTCTCAGGCTCTACCTGTACAACGTAGTTGTACTCATTCACCTTTCGGATAACCAGGTACGGTCCCGACCAGGCAGCCATCAACTTGTTCTCCCGAGTGGGTTTGAGAACAAGCACCTGCTGTCCTGGGATGAATTCCCTGCTACGGGCATTCCGGTCATACCATTGCTTTTGCTTGGTCTGAGCGGCCCTGAGGTGGTCCTGGGCCACCCCCATGAGCATCTCTAACCGGTCTCGGAGATCTACTACATACTGGATCACTGAAGCATCAGTAGCAGTAGCCTCCCCTTCCAATCCCTCATGGAATAGGTCCAGAGGTCCACGTACCCTGCGGCCATATAGTAGCTCGAAGGGGGAGAAGCCTGAAGATTCCTGCGGTACCTCTCGGTAGGCAAACAGCAAGTTCTGTAAATGAATCTCCCAGTCTTTCCCCTCCGCCTCTATAAAGGTCCGAAGCATCTGCTTCAGGGTACCGTTAAACCTCTCACATAATCCGTTTTGTCTGGGGAGGGTAAGGGGTAGTGCGCCGGTGCTGTACAACGCATGCATCCCAGAGACAATGTAACAGTTAACTCATGAACTGCGACCCCTGATCGGTTAGGACCTCACTAGGGAAACCTACCCTAGAAAAAATGCTGTCTTCTATGGTGCCAAGCGCTACCGCCTCAGGGTACCAGGTGGCAAAATCCACCACCGTGAGGATGTAGCGCTTCCCTGACCTGCTAGGAATCATAAGGGGTCCTACAAGGACCATCGCTACTTTCTGGAAGGGTTCCTCTATTATCGATAGGGGTTTCAGGGGTGCCTTCACACGGTCGCCCGCCTTACCCATTCTCTGGCAGGCATCACAAGAGCGGCAGAAATTGCCCACATCTCGAGATGCCCCCGGCCAGTAGTAACGCTGTAATAACCGGGCTCGCGTTCTGTTGACCCCCTGATGTCCCGCTAACGGAATAGTGAGCTACCCGTAACAATTTCTGTCGGTACCCCTGGGGCACTACTAGCTGTCGCTTACCAGTCAATCCCTCCTCTATCCCTGGGTTCCCTTTCTTCTCTATACAGGAGTCCCTTATTCCATAGGCAGTGCTCAGTGCCTTCCCCTGCCTGAAATTCGGACGACCGAAGTCTCACGCCGGCCAGGGTAGAGTCTGTCTTCACTGCCTCCCTAAACTGGGCTCCTAATTCTGGCCACCCCCCAGTCATGTCATTGTCCGGAGAATGGCGGGGGGAACTGTAAGTCAGTCTGTGGTTGCAACCGATCTTGGCTTACCTCCCCGGGCTCCTCTGCGCCCTCCGCTAACGTTGGTCCCAAAGGCTGGGGGACTGGCGCCGCCACCATTGTCGCTGTCTGGATCTGGGTAACCGCCGCCACTGCAGCGGGCTTGGGCACTCGGTCGTAGGTGCAGGTCATCGGACCCAGATTGTTGCCAAGAAGAACTTCAGCATCCAAACCGGGTAAAACCCCCACCTCCCACACACCCTGGCCCTCCCCCCAATCCAAAAAGATTCTGGCCACTTGCAGGAAACGTGGCTCTCCGTCCTCCACAGTGATCTGTATCCCAGGGCCTGGGAGTAATTCCTCTGGCCGGACCAGATCAGGTCGGACCAGGGTCACTGCAGCTCCTGAATCCAGCAAGCCGACTGCTTGCCGGTCACCGATTGTGAGATGTGTGTCCACCGATTGTGGGGTGAGATGTCTGCTCCGGCCGTCCGTCTGCTGCAGGTCCGCGCTGAGATGTCCTCCGCTCCTGGCTGTAGGCACCGATGAAACCGGGACAGGCGTTGCATGGGACGTCTCGCTGGTAGTTGGTTTCATGACCGGTCCAGAGTCTGTGGTGGAAGCCACCCGCACGCGGGCTACAGGCTTCGCAGCTGGGGTGTGTTGCCCCTGATGGGGTCCGCCGGAACGCAGGGGTTCCGGGCAATCTGGTCTGATGTGACCAGAGCGGTTGCAGTTGTAGCACCGACGCTCGTGCCGGAGCTCCCCCGCCTTCGGTGGACTGCTGCCCGCAGGCGGCCTCTGAGTCTATTGGGGGGTTTTGGCAGACTTTTTGGCCGGTGCCGCCGCCACCTTGGCTACTGCTTTGGCGGTCATCAGGGCTCGGCTGGCCACATAGTCTGCCGCCTCCTGGTAAGTCTTGGGCTTCTTGTCGTACACCCAAGCCCTCACCGGCGGTGGGCACTGCTGCATGAGCTGCTCCTGAAAGATGAGGTCCAGCAGGCGTTGGTAAGTCCGTGCCTTTGACAGGCTGCAATTACACCAAATATATATATAATATATATATAACTGGGTTGAACTGGGACGAGACTTAGATATGATAAAATATAATTTATTCCTTGATGAGGGTGAACACAACAGATTATACAAATAACAGGCAAAATATAGACACTTACTTAAAGATGGAAATGATGAAACAGTCACATCTGGACTGGCAGTTCATACAGCACCCTTCATCATCCCAAGACACGAAAAGCCATGAAAAGGCCTTGCATGCAGACATTGCATAGCATTTCTATCAGCAATCAAGATGGTATAGAAGAAAACTTCAGATGATATCAGAAGACCAACACAGGATAAAGGGTGGACAACAGTTTATAAACCTTTTGTAACCCTATCCTTAACATTAAGTACAGGTGATTGGTTTTCAATTATCTGTAGCCACTCACTAACATGGGAACACATTTTGATACCCGCCCCCAGCTAGTTGGCACATGCTCAGTTGGGCTCTGGGGATCTCATTTCTGTAGCCCCACATTTGCATCAGGAATGCCAGCTAGTCTACCAAACGGAATTCCTGGCAGGATACCCTTTGTTGTGAGGTGTGAAATGGGACACTTATAGACTGCTCTGGTTTGAGCCGTCTCCGCCCTCAGGTAAACAGTGAGGGTGACAAAATCCTTTGAACAATACTCAAGTCCTAGACATTGGGTCGCCTCTCTGGCCATATGCTACCCTGGTATGCAAAGGAATTTCCTCTGGGTTTTATCCCTGCTCTGGGACACAGTATTAAAGATAAAACACAAACATCTTAAAATATCCGGTTCCGTTGGGTCCAGCGGGTCCAAACTTCCCAGTTCTCAATGCCGGAACTTGGACACCCTCTGGTCCAATTTGCGACTTGCTACGACCTTCGGAACCGGAGTTATACAAATACACCTTAAACCGTTTCCTATTTTAATACAATAAACTCCGCTGTACATGAAATCACGGTTTTTCACTAAATCCCCATTGAAAACAACGGGCTCCGCCGCCATAGGCTTTCAATGGCAAACCGCCGCCGTTGGCGGCTATGGGAATCCGCCGCCATAGACTATCAGCGGGGCTACGCCGCCGTTGAAGTCAATGGGGGTTTTCCACCATAGCCGGTCAATGGAGATTGGCCGCCATTGGATTTTATGGGAAAAGTCCCGAACTTTCAAGGGGGTCCATACTCCGTCGGGTTGGTCCAAGAGGGTCAAGGATGGTTCTGCAGCGATGCCGGAGCAGTGACTACAGGTACCCCAAACCCTGATCCTCTGGACCCTCCGTAACCGGAGCTATGGATTCCTAAATTTTAGCTTTTCACACTTGGCCGTTTTCTTGAGCTGTTTCTGCCGTCGCCATTGGAACCTATGGCGCGACCCGCTCTTCTCGGTTCGACCCTTATCGGGGGTCCAGGATTCGGGGACCCGGTGGTGGTCGAGTGGGGGGAGGCCTAGGAACTAGGGGCAAAAAGAATTTTATTTCTAGGTGCTCTAGAACTGTTTAGAACTCTCTTTCTTTTAGAAAAAGTATCCGCTTTGCGGTTTGGACGGCAGCCAACTTGTTCCTGGAAAGCTCCTTCGAGGAATCTCCATTTAAGTCAATGGGCCCATTGACTTACAATGGGAAACCGCCGCTCCTCCTCGTGGACGCCATCTGCTGGTCTTCACAGGAAACAGGACCAAAACAGCAAGATTCACCATTAGAATGCATTGAGCCCTAATGGCGGCCTATGGGACCCTGTAAAATGGTGCCTGAAAAGGCGGGAAAATTACACAAAGGGCTATAATCATTAAAGAACTATTAACCCTTGTACTCCCGGATGGATCCTAGTGTGTGTGTGTGATGCAGACACTGATATAACAATAAAACCGTGGGAACGGGAATACACATTTTCATGTTATAACAAGGGTAAAATCACATTTCTGGACCTCAGCCCAGTTAACCCCTTGTCTCCCTGGTGAGGTCAGGGGGTCGCCAATTGGGGTGTAACCCCTTTAATCCCGGGCCAAATCCTCCCCATCGTCAGTGCCTCATAGCCCTCCACCCCGCGTATCCCGTACAAAGCCACGCGGGTCACGTAGGTGACATAGGACTCCAGGGGCTACCTCTATTCCTGCCGGAATTTACCCCGTTGGGTTTCAGGGGTAAAACCGTACTGAAACAATAACGGTTCTTTCAGGTGGTCATAGTCATCAGCATACTCCTCTGGAAGCGCCATCATCGTCTGCTTAGCCAAGCCGGACAGTAAGGGGTCCAAACGTGCAACCCTATGCTGGGGAAGCACTTGGTACCGCCGGCACTGTGTTTCAAAGTTCTTTAAAAAAAACTGTCAATCTGATCAGTACCTTCCACGAACTTGGTGAGACTGTGCTGATCCAGTTTGAGTTCATCTTGGTTGGGTTGGACAGGGGGACAATAAGCGGGTCTGTTCACTGCCATAGTGATAAACTGCAGCCGCTCCTCCGGTGTCCCTCTGTCTCCCCACGCAGTAATCAGTGCCAACATTTCAGGAGTGAACGGACTGGTAGCCGCAGCAACCAGTACCCCTCCTGTTGCACTGCTCCCGGGAGGTGCACTCGTTCCCTCCCCGAGATTCCGCCACCCCGACACTGGGTTCCTTCCCTGATCTCTGGGTGGCTGTATAAGGGCAAGCTGAGCCGTAACCTGAGGCTCTGCAAGCCGGGCTTCATAGTCACCGATTGCGTCAACATGTCTGCGACCTCCTGGTTCTCATAGGGCAGTCCATATTCACGGCACTTGTCCTTCGGCTGAGCTCGGGTCCTCATGTTGGATGAGCCTTCAGCCTCGCTCAAGGTGTAAGCCACATTCCTGGACCGCAGTCCAGTTAACCCCTTGCCTCCCTGGTGAGGTCAGGGGGGGGGGGCCATATGGGGTGCAACCCCCGTCTCCCTCTACACTGGGTCACTAGTGTTTATTGATGATGTGACAGAAGCAGCTGGATGAATTCTGAAGTGTTTAGGGATATATTGTCTGCTCAGATTCAGCTAAGTTGATTGGACGGCGCTTCACTTTACAGATGGACAATGACCCAAAACATACTGTGAAAGCAACCCAGGAGATTTTTTTTTTAAAGGCAAAGAAGGGAATATTCTGCAATGGCTGAGTCAATCACCTAATCTTAACCCGATCGAGCATGCATTTCACTTGCTGAAGACAACTTAAGGCAGAAAGACCCATGAACAAACAACAACTGAAGACAGCTGCAGTAAAGGCCTGACAAAGCATCACAAAGGAGGAAACCCAGCGTTTGGTGATGTCCATGCATTCCAGACTTCAAGCAGTCATTGCCTACAAAGGATTCTCGACAAAATATTAAAAATTAACGTTTTATTTATGATTGTGTTAATTTGTCCAATTGCATTTGAGCCGCTGAAATAAAGGGACTGTGTATGAAAATGGTTGCAATTTTTAAACAATTCATACAATATTTTTGTTCAACCCCTTGAGTTAAAGCTGAAAGTCTGCACTTCTATTGCATCTCAGTTGTTGCATTTCAAATCCATTGTGGTGGCGTACAGAACCAAAATTATGAAAATTGTGAGTGTCCAATTACTAACTGTATACATTTGGGCCTTAAATTAATTCCTAGAACAGGAACCGTAGTGTTCAATTTTGTCTGCATATTTAGGAGACTATACATTTTCTAATTGGTGACCACTCTTCGATCCAGGCCATGGTGCCTTCGCCTGTGTGGAGGCATGCACAGGCTGTGGGAAAGCGGGTGCTTTCCCTGGCCATGGTCGTCGGGCTGTGGGGGGGGTGGTTCCTAGGGGCGGCACTGGGCTGGTTCGACCTCTGTGGGCGAACCGCTCACATGTCCTTTGTGTCGCACCAAGAAATCAGTTTCAACTGATTTCTTGTGCAACGCGCGCCGCCTCCTGACTCTGCCCGTGTGTGCCCACACAGTCTATGGGCGCGATCACTGCCTTCTGACAATCTGATCGCACCCCGTGCAGATGCCTCGGCGCGGTCTCCCACACCATGGACTCGGCCTTATGCACCAGTCTCTCTTCATAAAAGACCCTTCCAACAGGCACATAGTAAATATGGCCCTATATCTTTATTCTTGATCTATATTTTATAAGTGGTGTAAAATCACAAGGCTTTATTTTATTTTTTTTGCCCATTTACATGAATGAGTTATAAGGTAACAAGGGGCTTAGTATCACTTAATAAATATGCCATATAGATCTTTAAAATGCACCATATGTAGGTTTTTTCTTTTCGTCTGATTTGGTACGAGGATTCATTGGATGTTACTCTTGAACTGTGGGATCCTCATCCAGACAGTATTCTTTTAGTGCACATGAACAGGAATGTTAGACCAGGTTTTGGGATAACATCTACTTTAGTATTGGGTTAAGATCTCTGGCAGGTAATAGTCTCAAATAATAAATAGTCAGATGCCCAACAAGCTCTGAGAAACCCCGACCATTACCACATAGTGTATATGTGTGTGTGTGTATGTCAAAAGGAGTACTAGTGGGTGTGGCAAAATGTATACAACAAAATACAGACGGATGCCCAAAGCTACTTCCAATGTGAGAAATACAGTGCAATACCTATATATTTTCTTGAAAAAGGGTAATTTAGTTTATCCCTTTGGTCAAAGCGTCTTAAGCCTGCTGCCACTTTCAAGGCATGACAGTAGCAGGTTCTAACACTCCATGGGTTAAAATTCTTATTAACCTGTATAATTACCCAACATGTGGTTGGGGTTTCTCAGAGCTTGTTGGGTATCTGTGTGTTTATTAATTGTGTGCAGCTGGTCTCATCTGCCTTTGGGAGCGTAGTGCTCCCCCCTCCCCCCCCCCAAGGTTTAAGCTTGCCCCTCCCCACTTTCCAAATTGGCAGGTCAGTTTCATTTTGCCAGGTTACGAAAGATCCAATGTGTACATTCTTCCTGTAATTATACAGCTTAATAAGAATTTTAACCCAGGTGAGTGTTGGGACCTGCTACGGTCATGCCTTAAAAGTGGCAGCAGGCTTAAGGTGCTTTGGCCAAAGGGTTAAACTAAATTACCCTTTTTTTCAAGAGAATATATAGGTATTGCATTGTGGGTTTTTTTTGTTTTTTTAATAGTCTCAAATGTATTTAGAAGGTATTTATATTTAGTTATTATTTTAAGAAGTTATTAGTCAGATTTGCTAAATACTTATTTCCTGCTTTGGTTGCAAACTTTGCCATGAACACATTTTATTTGGGAAAATACCTTTGCACGATGGGAAAATATTTATTGTTCAGTGTTCTGTCTGTAATTTGTGCTCTAATTAGTGACGTACATTGCGATTTTGCAGTTTAATTTTTTGTTTTTGTTTTAAAGAAACCAAAGGATTTGGAGTTTGCCAACAAGAAGTTGACGAAGCAGAATTTGGGTTTCCAGATGATGAGTAAGATGGGATGGAGAGAAGGACAAGGACTTGGAACCAGCGGGTCGGGGATCAAAAATCCCATCAAAGTGTATGTTGCACGAATACTTCTTGTTTTGGTCAATGCCTGACATTGCTAACTAAGACCTTTCAGTAGGGAAGGCTTTTAGTGATTGAGGCAATACAGGGTATGATTACACACAACAGACTAAAAACTGGGAATCTCCACACGGTTAACTCTCTGATTATTTAACCCTTCCACCTCCCTACAAATACTGGTATAAAAAAAAACCACTATAGGGTTACTACTGTACCTGGGCTGGAACATATGTAGAGAAAATGTTGTATAGCATACAGGCTGATGTGTGGCTCAAGGTAGCTTATAGTTAGGGCAGAAATATCTAATCTTAAATGATCTTTCTGTACTGCCCATTTTGGTGATGCATTATACGGATTATATTAATATCACTATACATGCCCCTACTTAGAGCCTGCTTTTTGTCATTGAGCAGTAAAGAGGATATTTTTTTTTTTTTTGGTCAGGATGGTTCTTACATTTGATGCAAACGGACCAAAACCAGTCACTGGTTTTATTCAGATTGACGTTTTAATTTCTGAAACTGTTTAAAAATGGCTTTTTCCCAATTTTCACAGGGGCTCGATTTCTTCTGGAGAAGGCTTGGGTGCAGAAGGGGGTGAGACGGCAGAGTCCACAGAAGACAACTTTGATGTTTTCCGTCAAAGAATGATGCAAATGTACAAGAAAAAAATAACCAAATAAGTAGGTATCTTTATGAATGTCCATCTTTCATTTCAGGTAGCAGCATCTACTTTAGTGGTGGTCCAATTGCAGAGATTTATTGAATATTTATTTGTAGGCTTTAAATGATGAAACGGACAACTAACTAAATATGGATGTGCACAAAACTAGAGGTTTTAGAAAAATGCTTTTCAGGCATTTGTATGGAATTCATGCATTTCCCCCTAGGGAGCCAACCATGTACCCGCTATTTACCTGTTATTTTAACAAGGAAGTGGGTTAACATGTCCCCGGTGGGGGAATTACCCGAGGTCACTTTCATTCTGAAGAACCTATTTGAGAAGGTGACCGAGAAGCATGGTATAGAAATGCATTGCAAGCTCACAAGGGGGGCGGTTTAAATACCATTCAATGCACATCCCAAACAACTCGTACTACTATTGAAAGTCTGCAATATTCCGCAGATGTGAACTTGAATTCATAATGAGCGGACTCGGTGGCCTCGGTTGTCTGTGTGCTGTTAGCTTGCATGAAGTGGCACAATGTTTGCGTAATGCTTCTGCAATTACCATATCTGAGGCGCAATAAAACTGCTGATTTGCAGTTACATGAAGTGAGGATTTGGAGTTGGTAACATTACACCAGCATCTTCCTCTTACGTGCTCATACATGAATCCCCAAGGCTGCAGCAGATTCTTGCAGCCAACAAGCATTTTGCCATGGTGCAAATTGACTGGTTTCGGTGATTCCCCTTTATCTCCTTGTTCCATCATTTCTATTTAGAAGTGGTCTGTCCTTCCCTCGCAGCCCTTCTGTGGCATCGCTGTTCCATTGTCCAGTTTGGGTTCGTGTGAGGATAGTAGGGGTCCTGGAGACCAACATGCAGAGATGTTGATCCCTTTTTGAGAAACCAGGAATACCCGTAGGTGTGTTCTGAAAACAAATTTGATCCGCATTATTCATGTGGTATGTTTCATCATCATTTTCCTGGTTCTGATTAATTCTGCAGTCCTTTTTTTTTTTATTATTATTATTATTATATTTTTTTATTTCCCACATAACCAATGCAATTTGCACTGGTAGGAGCTATGTTGTGACGTTACAATGAATCTGCTCTTTAAACAATTTGCGATCTGGTTTTTACTGCAGCAGGGAGCTAGTGACTTCCTTAAGGTCACAAGAAGTTCATAATCGATCATAAACCAGGATCTCCTATTTCAGATACAGTGCATAAACATCACACTGCGGAGCTTTGTTCAGCTTGCGCCTCTGCCTCTCCACGGCCAATATCTCTGGGTTTACAACAAGAGATGGTCTTTTGAGACTGAACCTCACTCTTCCCAGTGAGTTGTACAACCCTTGAAGATGTGTAGGAACATAGAACAATTATTTTGACCGTTTCATTTATTCAAGCCCTGCATTGGGGTTGGAGCAACATCGTCCGGTTAACGTGAGACTGGGAATCATTGCTTGTTGCAAGAGTTTGGGCATTTTCAGTCTGTCACTTATAACCTATGCCAGTTAAATAGGGGCGCTGCATAATTGCCACAAATGTCTTTTGATATAAGACATAGTTGGGGTAATGTTTACTGCACCTCAAATTATGTGTTTATTGGCAGCGCAAGAGTGTGAACTCTTAGCATGGGTCTTGGCAAGGAATCTGGGCCACATCACACTAAATGATTTCTAAGTGTGAGAATATTCTGGTGCCAGCCTTGTTTGGTGGACACGTTGTTGCCATTGAGCCCTGCACTGCGTGTGTTATGAAAGGTGACCTTGCCCTTTAAGAGCGAGGAAAGCCTTTGCAGGGTTGAGCTTGGCTTTAGTATGTTCACTTATTTTACTGCTGTGCAATAGTCACCAACTTCCTTTCTGTTTCAGTTTTGCAGGACCTCTCTGAAGACCACAGAAACCCATGAAAAATGTTTTTGCTTCTATAGATGTTTGGGGTCACAATATTTGACCTTTTTTAGCTTTCTTTAATTACCATTATAGATGGTCTCTCTTTTTATTTTTGCATATTTACAGTATTTGATGTAGAAAGCATGGTTTTTAGTGTTATTGATGGGACGTAAAGGGGGGAGGATGAACTTTGTTCGAGAACTTCAATAAAAACTGTCATCTTCTACTGTTGCGCATATTTATTTTTGAGAAGCGTGTGTGTGTGTGTCTCTCTAAAGCAGAAGAGCGGTGTCCATTATTTTACAGTAAGTAGGGAACCCTTTATCTGGTGCTAGCTTCTGTTTCAACAATAACTTCAGAAGAAATACTAGTAATTTGAAGAGTTAGCGGTGCAATGTTCATTTGAAGAACCCCGTCCCCTACCCCTTATTCATATATTGAAGATCAAAGTTTTGTCTTACATATGTGCTGAATACTTTATCTTGTGTTCTTGAAGAGTTAGGACTGCTGTGACCTCACAAACGTGTACTAAAGTTACAGAAACCATGATTTGTTTTGTTTAAAACAAACATACAGTAATAACCTAAAAGGAGCCTCTTGCATGCACATTGCTCTCCAACGCCTTAAACATGTTTCTCTGGCTACATGGAGCAGATTTATCAAGATTCAGCCTGGTGTTGGCCCTTATTCAAGTCAATGGGCATTCATTCCTGTTTGGGCGCATTTAACCCATAATGCAGTTTAATTTAACGTGGGGCCACGTGTGTTCCATATCCAGAACTTGACATGGTTTGTTGAGAAATATTATTAATGCATCAATATACAAGTTATTCATAGGGCTGTGCACACATTTAGGATTTCCCAAGGCTTTGGTGTGCTACTGGAAACAAGATTTGGAAATGTTATATTAAGGCCAACTCGTTCAGAGGCAAAGTAACAAACAACCATTGCCCTCTACCTGGCCACTTTTTTTGGTGGGGTGGTTGTGGTATGTGGGGAATTCAATCTCAAAATAGCCCTTCGAGCAGCTACAAGAAAAAAAAATGCAAGGTGTCTTGTGCTCAAGGAGAAAGTGTTATTTGTGGTCCTATGCAGACTTGAAGATATATTCAAAACAGGGATATATTTTCAGGGAACACCTCTCCTACCCAGGTCCTATGGGACGAGATAACTAAACTTACACCGTGGGCCTTTATTGTTAAATAATATAAGCCCCATCCTGAGTGAGTAATGTTTTATTGCAGTTCTGTATTGCCTTCCCTTGCTTATTATGTTCCTGTTTTCTCTATTCTTATTAACATTAACTACTGTATATAGTTTTTATTTCTTTTTAGAAATAATATAGAATTAAGATAAAATATATCTAATTCCTCTAACTTTTTAGAATGTGAATAGATTGTGATTTTTATTCTTTAATAGTTTACTTATTACGTGTTTTTAATGTATATCATATAACTGTTTAAGTATATGGATTAATAGATGTTTTCCCTAATGACTTTATGTTCCCAGCAAAATGGAGGCTGCGCTCGTCTGTTGTCTCCTGGATATCTCAGTTATCTACCTTCTCCCGCAGCTCCCAATTCCTCCGGCGATCACCCGGGCCAACAGTCAATAGATAACAAAAAAGTTGGAGCGCAGAGAGAAAAAAAGGTGGTATTAGGCAAAATCACTTTAATGGGTAACAATACATATAAAAACTTACAATCAGTAAAGCTGCATCGCCCGTGGGGTTCCCAAGCCTGTCCTCACTGACGCTGCCTCCCTCGGCAGTGCCCTGCTGCGAATCGCTGCCCTGCTCCAACCCGGAAGTGGAAGTCCAATGCTGGGCTCTCTCGCGAGATCGCTATTAGGGAATGTGATGGCTCTGGCTGGAATTCAAAACCAAACCCCTATAGGCTACGGGTACCACTCTCCAAGACAGAGTGTGTACCCTAAATTCTATGCAACCCCTCAACGCGTTTCGCGCGATCTTGCGCTTCGTCAGGAGGTAATAAACATCTCAGGGGGCTGCCTTATATAGGCCACCACCCCCCTGATAGTGCTAAATCTATTACACATGTGCATACTTGTTACAATGAATAAATAATGATCCTGTGACTAGACATATAGTCACCAAAACCTTTTTTAAAAAGGTGGATGCGAATTCCTATCTAGATTTTACTAGTAACCACTCTGCTAATTGGCTCTTGCGGGTGAAACGAAACTGTTCAGAACCAAAGGATTTCAATGATCAATCTAATATTTAAGACAGCGATTTATAGATAAAGGTTATGACAAAGACCTATTACAGAAATCCTTTGTTAGAAGTGAAAATAGACCAAGAAACACTTTACTAGCACCGAAAAGAAAAGTGAGATCTGATAGTAATGATGCAACACCTATGTTTATAACGGACTTTTGCAAACAGGAATCCAAAATTAGACACTTGGTAAACAAACATTGGGAGGTCTTACGAATGGATCCCATTTTAGGTAAAAAAATAATGGACAAACCAAAGGTTGTTTTTAGGAAGGCCCAAAATTTGAAAAATATTTTAGCACCTAGTTTTTTAAAGGGATCTAAAGTTTTAAAGCAAACACACTTTTTGACCAAACCTTTGGGTAATTTTAAATGTGGTAAATGTGTAATGTGCCAATACATGTCTCCTGACAAGGTTTTTGTGGATCAACAAACAGGGTTAGAATATAGAATTAAAGATTTTATTACTTGCCAAACAAATTTTATAGTTTACATTATCACGTGTCCTTGTAACAAATGTTACGTTGGAAAAACTATAAGGCCCCTAAAGGTGCGAATTGGCGAACATGTCAACGGTATTAGAAACGCCAAACGCAATGTGGAAAATGGCAAAAAAGTACACAATTTGGCACTGCACTTTTTACAACACCATAATGGGTTAACTGAAGGTCTATGCTTTAGAGGTCTAGAGATAGTCCAAAAAGATATTAGAAAAGGGAATAGAGATCTAAAGTTACTTCAACGTGAACAATTTTGGATATATACACTTAAAAGTAAAATACCTGATGGTCTGAATGAAATGATAGAGTTAAATCCCTTCCTTAGGGTTTTAGGTTCAACAGTTTCCAAATTTTAATTTCTAGTTTATTATTTTTTAATAGGTGGAAGAGGATATAGACATTTTATATAAAAAATGAAAAATACAATTTCATAAAATGTGATCTGCAATTAGATTAAGAGAAAGTTTCACTAGAGTAGCTTTTTTCCAATATGCTGACAAGCAGGTGATTGATTTAAGGATCTAAGTACAAGTTAGGGACTATTTTAAGGAACTTTTAAAGTAATTTTAAATAATGTTTTAGGGAAAATATATAGAATTTTTAGGATGTGTGAAAAGGGTTTTAAATTCAATGTATAAGATATTGGTGATTTGTTTTTCTTTATGTCATGTTTAGAGTATATGTCTAGTCACAGGATCATTATTTATTCATTGTAACAAGTATGCACATGTGTAATAGATTTAGCACTATCAGGGGGGTGGTGGCCTATATAAGGCAGCCCCCTGAGATGTTTATTACCTCCTGACGAAGCGCAAGATCGCGTGAAACGCGTTGAGGGGTTGCATAGAATTTAGGGTACACACTCGGTCTTGGAGAGTGGTACTCGTAGCCTATAGGGGTTTGGTTTTGAATTCCAGCCAGAGCCATCACATTCCCTAATAGCGATCTCGCGAGAGAGCCCAGCATTGGACTTCCACTTCCGGGTTGGAGCAGGGCAGCGCTTCGCAGCAGGGCACTGCCGAGGGAGGCAGCGTCAGTGAGGACAGGCTTGGGAACCCCACGGGCGATGCAGCTTTACTGATTGTAAGTTTTTATATGTTTTGTTACCCATTAAAGTGATTTTGCCTAATACCACCTTTTTTTCTCTCTGCGCTCCAACTTTTTTGTTCCCTAATGACTTTAAGCCTTGGATAATTCCATTGGTAAAACCCTTTAAACCAGAAATGGAGGCTGGGTTTATCAATTAACCGATAGTGGCATAAACAAAGGTATAAATATCAAAAGGTTCATTTTAGAAATGTATACCCCTGAAGAAGTCTCTTGTTCAAGACGAAACGCGTAGGGTTAATAGATTGTCACCTACTTTCTATATGTGTCACCTACTTTCTATATGTCCCTTATTGTATGTCCATATGCAATAATACAGCTTTTTGAAAATATACCACCTGGTGTGTGCATAATCTTTCATTCACTGGAGAAGCCTATGTATACTAAGGAAGGCATTTGATTGGGCTAAGTGGAAAGTCCTGTGTGGATCTTGGAGTGTAACACAGTGCACACTGAGTGTCTGCGCACCTGCTTTGGTGCATGGTTGGGAGAGCAGTCCAGAGCGGCTAACTGAGTTCCCTCCGGTGAGACATCAGAGGCTCCGAGTGACTACGTGCAGGTTGTGGTTAAGTGGCTGGAGAGCTGATTAGCATCCCTGACGGAGGAGCAACCAGAGGCAAGCCCTGGGGAATGCGGCAAGTGATGGAGCACTGAGGTGTGCGGAGCTGAGCAGGAGGAGAGCCGGCATAGTGCAGTAAGTGTTTGGTGGACTGGGTTTACCATGTGAGCTTTGCACGGAGGCTTGTGGTTGTGGGCTGTGGGAAAGAGGGTGACTTGGCCATTTGCTAAGGCGCGGCATTGCCAAATTGAACAGGCATCATATACAAACTGGCGGTGTGAAGGTCCCAATACCCACCCTAACCCATCTACATTTAACAAAGTGACACTGTGCTAATTGCAAAAATCTAATATTGATCTCCCTCAGCTAACGTTTATCTGAACTCTCCATGTAGAAGCACAGAGACGTATTCTAGTTCCAATTCTCTCATAGCTAATGTGTAAATGTCTTGTATGGCACAATGTTGCAAGTGGTTTAAACATTGATAATTATTCTCACTCTTCAATGGTATAAAGTCATATTAACCCTCTATTGACAGATCTACTTTAATATTGTTTTACATAGTTACATGATATATATTTATCTCATATATAATATAAACAACCTTCCCCACTATATATATAAAAAATACCCCAACCCATGTAAAAATACCCCCAAGCCCCCCAATACATATAAAAATTCCCCCAGGCCCCCCATACATATTAAAAAGATCCCCACAATACATATTAAATAGACCCACCCCCCCAATACATATTTTAAAAAGCCCACCCCCCCAATACATACAAAAAGACTTCCACCCCCCCCCCCCCCAATACATAGTACAATGACCCCCACAATACATATAAAACAAAAGACTTACCTTGTGGATGTGGAGGCTGGCGGCTGGCACTACAAATTGGGCTCAACCTCTGGCCAGGCCCGGCTGCTGGTGATCTCGCGGCCGGACCCCTAACTCTCCCCTCGGCAGCAGCCTACATGCCTATATCCCTCTGTCCCATGCCGAGCTTCTGACGTGTCGTCACGCGCCGGAAGCAGAGAGCGCTGATGTCAGAGAGGACGCGGCTGCATTCTGACCTCAGGTAATCTGGGACCAGACACCTGCAACCTAGAGACATTGCGTACGGTGGTACCATCCACGAGGAACTCGCCGTAGAGGCGTAGGCTTCGCGGGTTATGGCAACGGATCCGTGGATCCCATCAGCTACAGCATCTGCGCGCCCGGTTATGGGGACACCTGGCAGGTACCCAACTCCTCACGTGCACCAACAACACTTTAGTGGGCAGAGCTGTACCACACATTGGGTGGGGGGATTGACCTTGGGGACACCGGGTTGGTTGGATGCCCAAGGGCTCCTAGGTATTGTGGTGACGGTGACTCCATTGAGAGGGGGTGGAGTATTGGAAGGTACGGCAATGCAAGGCCTGGTGGGTAGGCTGTAACTATATTTAGCTGCATATAGTAAAAATATTCTGCTATACCAAGTGTGTATTCTTTGTGTCCTGTAACGGGGGAATTCACACGCTAGAATCACGTACATACCGAGCACCACTCAGGTGCACCCCAGGTTCCCAGTAGCGGAGGCTCAGATCTCCCGGGCACCATCAGGTACTGCACCACACCCATACACCATAGCCTCACATCTTCCAGGGGGTGGGGGAAAGTGCGCTACACCTGTATCTGCTCATTTATATACTTGGCTATCAGCATGTTACTACCGCTCTTATCAATCTAGCTTATGTTCCTCCAATGTTTTTATACCATAACAAATGATTGTTTACTGGAGAAGCCAGAAACATAAGGCCGCGGCCAGGCTGGGAGCAAGTGCGCTGTCGCTCGAGCACCCTGCCGTGAGAACAGGGGCGATTTGTGTCCATCGTAGTTGCGCACGCAGGGGGGGTGGCGTGCCTGTGATGTCACGTGAGCAGTTCGCCTTCATTGGCTTAACCGCGCACGTGATCAGGGCAAGCGCAACAAATTCAAAAGAGTTTGTCTCGCGGAGTGCTCATGGGCACGTGCGTACGCTGGTCAAACACATTGTCGCAATTTATTTGATCGCGCTGAGTGCTCGCTCGCTCTCAGCCTGGACGAGCTCTAATACTGTGCATAATGAGGGTGCTCCTGGACAGGGAGTAGTAGAGCTAATTTCCCCTTCTCCAGATATCATTGGTAGTGGTAATGTACCTTAACATAGAAGAAAAAGCGCTTTCAGATGCCATCACCGGGAGAGGTCACAGTTCCGGCTTTCTATCCGTGACCCCACTGACATATTTGATATCTGCATTTTTAATTTCAATTTTATTTTTTAAAGTTACTGTAGGCGGACGCTCACAGAGGTATGCAAGGGAGACTGATTATAGTGAAATTAAATAATCCTTTTATTGCATCTTTTCCTTAACATCAGGAAACCATCCAAACTAGGGGGTAAACAAAGCTTCTATTCACTTGGGAGTATTTCTAGTGAAATACCATGCAGTTCACAACTCCCTTAGATAAGCATGTCTCCCAGCCCCAAACATATAGCATGAAATGAACAAATATAAAAAGTATCTTCTTACTATATATTTCTGAAAGTGTCCTATGTGTCCGTGTCTGTATGTGTCTCCCTGTGTCCCTCCCCGTGTCCCTAGCTGCAATCTCATTGGACCTTGGGCCAGGCCAATGAGATTGCTCCCTTGGCCCGCCCGCCCCCGCACACCTCTCATTGGCCTGAGGCGGAGTGAAGGAGACACACACACACACACACTAGGGGGGGGGTGTTACATACATTAGCGGGGCTCACAGTGTTAGCAGCACATCTCCCGCTCTCTTACCTGCCGGTCCCGGAGGCTCCGCCTCTTCCTCCGCCTCTCACTGTTTCCCGCGCTTTCACTTCCCCCCCCGGTGCCGCTACAGTCAGTGGGGGAGCGGAGCGAGCGCCCGGGACATAGCGGGGGAGCGGCCACAACACGCTGCCTCCCGCCTCAGAGCCACGTGGGAGCTGCCGGACGGGTGAGGGAGCGGCCGGACGGGTGAGTGAGCGGCCTTCACCTCCCCTCACCCCCCTTCACTTCCCCTCACTCCACTTCCCCACCCTTCCACATCCCCTCCACCCCCCCTTCACCTCCCCTCCACCCCCCCTTCACCTCCCCTCCGCCCCCCCTTCACCTCCCCTCTGCCCCCCTTCACCTCCCCTCACCATCCCCCACCACCCCCCCTCACCATCCCCCACCACCCCCCCTCACCACCCATCCTCCTCACCTCCCCTCCGACCTCCCCTCCGCCCCTCCTTCACCTCCCCTCACCACCCCCCACCTCACCACCCCTCCGACCTCACCTCCCCTCCTTCAACGCCTTTCATCCGCCCGCCCGCCTCTGCCTTTCGCCCACCCGCACTTCTGCCTTTCACCCGCCCACCGCTCACACCCCTGTGCCACACAGCCGCCGCACGCACTCAACAGACACCCGCCACACTCGACACACACCCGCCGCCTCTCACCCACCCCACACACTCGACACACACCTGCCGCATCCTGCCCCTACGCAACAATATCACTGACCAGCTGTCACCCGCACTCGCCACACACCCGCTACCTCACACCCTAGCAGGACCCCGACCCACAGCCAGAACTCACTACCCAAGCGCCACCCGTACTGAACACCCAGCTGCCGCCTCATACACGCTCACACCCTAGCAGGACACACGCCTCACATTTTCACATCACTTATGTCACCAAAATATACATTGTACTGTGGTGTGTTTACAATAAACCATTTTTATACAACATCGTATTACATTTTCCTCCATCTTTCTTTTCAACATTATTATCCAACCTTTACAACAAATAGTCACCTATTGTTCCACGATTTATAAATAATACTACCTATTACGGATTTACATCCCGGGCAACGCCGGGTATATCAGCTACTTGTAAATAAAAGTCTTATCTGTTCCTTGTGGTTTGGAGAGAAAATCTTCTTTGTCCCTGGTTGCTACCTTTTCTTCAGGGTTTGTCCGCATTCAGGTTTAGAAGTTTCCCCTGTGTCTTGAAAGCAGCTCTGCTGTTTCTTCTGGCAGGGCTCAAGACAAGTGTCTCCAAGTTCAGCTCAGGTGTGAGCTAAGGAGTCTCTCTTCCTGTCTCAAAAGACAGGCTTTTTCTAAGCCATCTAATCAGGCAGGTGTTGTTTAATTGACTACCAGCAGTTAACCACCACACTGCTGGATTAGAGGCACATTACCTGAACAGGGATAACTCCCCTGTTACAGTTACAAATATATCGGGAACTGGAGGTCACGATCAGGTCCTGGCCAGCTCTCATCCAGTCCAGATGCGTTTATCTTTGGAAGGGGCTGCAGCAATCTCATGTTAGAGATTGTCCCCTCCCTCCTTGTCACAGGAAACCAGGTTTATCAACACCTTTTCCCGCCGGGATCATCTGATTGAACAAGACATAGCAGTAAAATAAATTGTAATTTATTCCAGCATTTGACATACACAAAGTAACACAATTTACACATTTAACACACTTACTGGGAATGGGGCTAACGAATAAAATCTTCCTTTAAACAAAATTGTCACAAACGACCTCTGTAGGAGCCCTTTCCAATGATCGGGAGGTACTCACGAAAGTCCTGGACCGCAATTCGGCATGCAATCCCAGCCATGACCGTTACGTCCTCATAAAGAGGGACGTAGAAAATGTTCTCAGTCAAAATCTTTGAAGCCGGCTTGTGTCTATTCAGTACATAGCATCTTTGAATTTGCTGCTGATGGTTTGGCGCTTGGAATCTGAGGTCCTGATTGGCTGCAAGGTTTCTTATGGGTTTCAGAGTTCCATTCCCAAACCTCTACAGCCTATCAGAGCGTGGGAATTCTACTGCCAGCCAATCACCCGATTTGCCGGTATTGTAATGCCGAGTGGCACCTTTTCTCAGTCTGCCAAGGGGCATGCAACCTGGCACCTCTGCCTCTTAGCATATTGAGTCCACCTGCTGTCCAGGCTCCGCAGAGTCTGGGACAGGACAAATAGTTGCCAGATAGCCCTTTGTTAGCCCAGGACGGAGGTACAGGCAGTCCTCGTTTTACAACGCTTTGTTTTATAACAAATGGCTTATCCAACGCTATGCAATGCATACCTATGTTCATTTTTACAACGCCAAAACGGCTTATCCAACGCTCTTACAACGCTTTGCAAAGTTGTTTGTGTGTGTGTGTGTGTGTGTGTGTGTGTGTGTGTGTGTGTGTGTGTGTGTGTGTGTGTGTGTGTGTGTGTGTGTGTATATATATATATTATATATATATGATACGAACCAATCCAAAGACCAGTAAAGAGACAGCACACCGCACGGGGTTAATCCAAAAATCTATATTCACAACATGAAATACACGTAAGCCAACGTTTCCGAAACGTTGGCTCACGTGTATTTCATGTTGTGAATATAGATTTTTGGATTAACCCCGTGCGGTGTGCTGTCTCTTTACTGGTCTTTGGATTGGTTCGTATCATACTTATTTTCTATGGGACTAGCATCTGCTATTATAACCTTTTCTACTGCAGTGTGCTGACTGACCTTCATGTGTGTATATATATATATATATATAATGTATATATATATATGTATATATATATATGGAGAGAGAGAGAGAGAGCTCAGTGCACATCCAGTGAAACTTATACACGGTACAGTGCCTAAATATATATATGTATAGATATCTATTAAATAAAATGGTCTTTTAGTTTAACATTTTGGCCAAAGTGTTGTAAGCCCTTGAGCCACTACACGGCAGACCACATCTCAAGGGTACCTAACACTAATATAAATTCTTAATAACCTGTGCATTATCAGGAAGAATGATTTATAATAAATCTGTCAAAATTAGTTGCATAGTACTGCCGTGTAGTGTCTCAAGGGCTTACAACACTTTGGCCAAAATGTTAAATTGAAAGACCATTTTATTTAATAGATATCTATACATATATATTTAGGCACTGTACCATGTATAAGTTTCACTGGATGTGCACTGAGCTCTCTCTGTGTTTCATGTTCTGTCTCTGGTTTTAAATATATATATATATATATATATATATATATATATATATTGCCATGCTCAATAGCACTCCTCTGTGACACATATGCTTATATATATGTTGTGGTTATTTTGGGGGTTCAATATGAACTTGTAGGTGTCCTGTATGATTATATATATATATAAATACAGTATATGCACTATATAATTTGTGTGTGCTGCATATCTTATTGTCTATGTAAAATATTTTGTGTATTTTAGCATTAAAAATGCCTTCAGGAACGGAACCTTTCATTTAAACAGTGTTCCTATGGGAAAACATGTTTCGCTTTACATCGTTTCGCTATCCAACGCCATTTCAAGTAACGTATTGTGTCGGATAACCGAGGACTGCCTGTACTCAAGTATAACTGCAGTACTCCTCCTGTTCTAACACCTTGGCATCCCTGAGGCTTTCAAGTCCGGACACCGAACCGACCCAGTGGGGCCAAGCCTGGTAGCCATCTGATCTCTTGGAACCACGGACTTGGAATTCCACAGTCACAGATATACATGGTTATAAGCATTCACATTTATTAAATATAAACCTATAATAAAACTCTTGCTTATGTGTCTGTGTGTTTTACTGGTATAAGTCTTCAGGTCCGGTGGCAGGAATAGATAAAAAAAATATATCCCTGGCACACTGCATAACCATGACTTTACGGTACCCACACAATAAAAAAAAAACCCTGAACTTCTATACCAGATTCAGGGTGACTGGGCATGGTCTTGTCATCCCACCTTATACTATGGACCCCGGGACTATTCTGGGGATACCTTGATCCCCCATGCCCGCTTTACTTTTCCAGCCTGTGCTGAAGCAAGGGAACCCTGGCGGTGAGTCGCATGAACGTTTCCAGGGTAGGATTTTACCAGATTACTGTGCTTCAATGTGCCCAAGAATCTTACCCGATTCCCGGGTACATCTCTGGAGCATCCCACAACTTGGGAACCCCGATAAATAGCAACAATCTGATTAAAGATTCTCTGCAAAACCCACCCTTAAATTTACAGCCTCGCCAGCTCCACTGCCCAGCACCCCTGGAAAGGCAAATCACAGAAAATATTGAATTGTCTCATAATTATTACAGTCTCAGTGATACATATACGACAGCTGGGTCCAAGAGCTGACTCTTTGGGACCTTTACACACGGCTCAGGGGTAACCAAGTGGGCGTTACCTTTATTATTGAGCTACCCCCTCACCGTCACACTCCTACTGATTTCTTTACACATAAATGGAGCTCAACTCCCTTCTGGGGAAACAATATCTTCAGGCTCCCGAGTACAGTGATGATAGAGGTAACCGATTGCCATGAACCTCATGCGATGGCACTTACATGGCATCTCTCACTAGTTCCAATAAGGACATTTTACCCCAGCCCTGTTATGTTAAATCTATATTGATGATCCATACGAGACTTCTTAGAAATGACTACAAGCCCCATGAGGCTCTGGGGCCGCGATTATACAGTCAGGGTGAGAAAAGAGAAAAAGTGCTGTAACTGCCCTTGTCAAAGATGTCCGCCGCGTCGTCTGCGCGTGACGTCACAGCGCTCACGCAGAGTTTGCGTCGGATTCGAGTGGAGCGGCGAGAGCTTTGGTCAGGTAAAGACAGAGGCCTTCCCGGAGAGCCGCTTAATGGGCTGCAGACCTCCACCATGGAGGTGATTGGCTAGCTTGTCTTTTATTAGCCTTACTGTATGTTAATTAAGAAAGGTCCTAAATGTCTCAATGACCGGGAGAGCGCATATATGAAACTGATGAGGGACTTAAAAAACTGACTCCTCTCTCCCTTTCTCCTCTCCCCCTCTTCTCCTCTCCCCCTTTTTCTTCTCTCCCCCTTTTTCTTCTCCCCCCCCCTTTTTCTTCTCTCTCCCCCCCTTTTTTTCTTCTCTCCCCCCCCTTTTTTTCTTCTCTCCCCCCCCCTTTTTTTCTTCTCTCCCCCCCTTTTTTCTTCCCTCTCCCCACCTTTTTTTATCCCCTCTCCCCACCTTTTTTATCCCCTCTCCCCACCTTTTTTTCTCCCCTCCCCCTTTCTTCCCCCCCCCTTTTTCTTCTCCCCTCCCCCCCCTTTTTCTTCTCCCCCCCCCTTTTTCTTCTCCCCTCCCCCCCCTTTTTCTTCTCCCCTCCCCCCCCTTTTTCTTCTCCCCTCCCCCCCCTTTTTCTTCTCCCCCCCTTTTTCTTCTCCCCCCCTTTTTCTTCTCCCCTCCCCCCCTTTTTCTTCTCCCCTCCCCCCCTTTTTCTTCTCCCCATCCCCCCTTTTTCTTCTCCCCTCCCCCCCTTTTTCTTCTCCCCTCCCCCCCCTTTTTCTTCTCCCCATCCCCCCCTTTTTCTTCTCCCCATCCCCCCCTTTTTCTTCTCCCCTCCCCCCCTTTTTCTTCTCCCCTCTCCCCCCTTTTTCTTCTCCCCTCCCCCCCTTTTTCTTCTCCCCTCCCCCCCTTTTTCTTCTCCCCTCCCCCCTTTTTCTTCTCCCCTCTCCCCCCTTTTTCTTCTCCCCTCCCCCCCTTTTTCTTCTCCCCTTTTTCTTCCCCCCTCCCCCCCTTTTTCTTCCCCCCTCCCCCCCTTTTTCTTCTCCCCTCCCCCCCTTTTTCTTCTCCCCTCTCCCCTTTTTCTTCTCCCCTCTCCCCCCTTTTTCTTCTCCCCCCCCCCTTTTTCTTCTCCCCCCCCCCTTTTTCTTCTCCCCCCCCCCTTTTTCTTCTCCCCCCCCCTTTTTCTTCTCCCCTCCCCCCCCTTTTTCTTCTCCCCTCCCCCCCCTTTTTCTTCTCCCCTCCCCCCCCTTTTTCTTCTCCCCTCCCCCCCCTTTTCTTCTCCCCTCCCCCCCTTTTCTTCTCCCCTCCCCCCCCTTTTCTTCTCCCCCCCTTTTCTTCTCTCCCCCCCCCTTTTCTTCTCTCCCCCCCCCCTTTTCTTCTCTCCCCCCCCCTTTTCTTCTCTCCCCCCCCCCTTTTCTTCTCTCCCCCCCTTTTCTTCTCTCCCCCCCTTTCTTCTCTCCCCCCCTTTCTTCTCCCCCCCTTTTCTTCTCTCCCCCCCCTTTCTTCTCTCCCCCCCTTTCTTCTCTCCCCCCCCTTCTTCTCTCCTCCCCCTTCTTCTCTCCCCCCCCTTCTTCTCCCCCCCCCTTCTTCTCTCCCCCCCCTTCTTCTCTCCCCCCCCTTCTTCTCTCCCCCCCCCTTCTTCTCTCCCCCCCCCTTCTTCTCTCCCCACCCTTGTTCTCTCCCACCCTTCTTCTCTCCCCCCCTTCTTCTCTCCCCCCCTTCTCTCCCTCTACCTTTTCTTCTCTCCTCCCTCCCCCTTTTCTTCTCTCCTCCCTCCCCCTTTTCTTCTCTCCTCCCTCCCCCTTTTCTTCTCTCCTCCCTCCCCCTTTTCTTCTCTCCTCCCTCCCCCTTTTCTTCTCTCCCCCCCCCTTTTCTTCCCCCCCCTTTTCTTCTCTCCCCCCCTTTTTATCCTCCCCCCCTTTTTTCTTCTCTCCTCCCCCCCCTTTTTTCTTCTCCCCTCCCCCCCTTTTTCTTCTCTCCTCCCCCCCCTTTTTTCTTCTCCCCATCCCCCCTTTTTCTTCTCCCCTCCCCCCCCCCTTTTTCTTCTCCCCCCCCCCTTTTTTCTTCTCCCCTCCCCCCCCCCCCTTTTTCTTCTCCCCTCCCCCCCCCCTTTTTCTTCTCCCCCCCCCCCTTTTTCTTCTCCCCCCCCCCCCCCTTTTTCTTCTCCCCCCCTCTTTTTCTTCTCCCCCCCCCTTTTTCTTCTCCCCCCCCCTTTTTCTTCTCCCCCCCCCTTTTTTCTTCTCCCCTCCCCCCCTCCCTTTTCTTCTCCCCTCCCCCCCCCCTTTTCTTCTCTCTCCCCCCCTCCCCTTTTCCTCTAACCCTATGATACATTGCTCCACAATAATCATACATTTGGCTCTAGTATCCGAATCCAGAGGAAATGACGAACCAGAGAATCACTCGGGAGACTTTTGATGTCGTCGTGCAAGACAAGATGAAGATGTACCGGTTGAGTCTGGATGAAGCTGTCCAAGAAACGATTCGGCAGTTTCAGCTGGAAGGTACGTTTACACAACTCATATTAAAGAGAATTACACACACTGGATCGTAGTAACTATTACAAAGGCAATCTGCAGCCTGTTCACTTGAACGTAGATAAGTACTGTTTAGTAAATCTGAGCCATTGTGTATAAAGCGCTTTCATTGTGAATTTCACATCTTTCTCATATATCAACTTCATCCTTTGTCTGATCTTATGATATGGTGATTCATTCGGTTACATACGGCACAACTGTGAGCACGTGACGTGCATTCGGGACAAGGGTTAATACACAGCTCGCAAGCTGGCCCATTTGTCACCTTCGCAATGGCCCCTCAAATGAACAGTATCTCCCCTCAATCCGTCCCCATATACTACTATATCTGTCACGAACAGCACACAAGTGAGCATGTAACTTAGATATGCAACCAGGGTTAATACACATGGCTACTCTAGCCAACTTGCCTATCTCCTCCGCAAGGTACTTTCAATAAGTTAATATTAACTCCTTAATAAATTTCAATTATATCCACTCCCACCACGCGAGAAGTATGCAAAATGTGCAATTAATATATCTGCCAGGGTCTCGGGTCCCTCTATTATAGAAAAAACGATGCACTTAACACACATCTGCAACAAAATGTGTCTGAAGATGTAAATACTTTCAACAAAGCGTGTTCATTCAGAGCCTCAAAGCATTGATTATTAATTGTTTTTTATGTGTGTGTGTGTGTGAGAGTGTGTGTGTGTGTGTGTGTGTATGTATATATATATATGTATATGTATATGTATATATATATATATATATATATATATATATATATATATATATATATATATATATATATAATACAAACAAGACTGCGCCTATAAGTGGATATAAATATTTAGCTAAATATTGCACGTATATCTAAATGATATAGGAAATGCCCATAAAATTATGGGCTATTTGAATGATGACGTGATTTCTATATGATGAAAAAACAAATTAGATAATTAGTGATATTATAATTAAGAATATTGTGTGTATATCTAAATGTTGCTAATGTGTATATAATGCTAAATCAAAGTGTATGTGACCAGATAAATAAATTGAACAAGGGATAATAACGAATAAAAAACAATAAACAACAAAATCAATAAAATTACAAATACAAGTGCATAGACCAGTTTTGAAAGTCCAAAAGTACATGGATCAGTCGTTTGATCTCGCTGCAAATAGGATCCGGCTGCCTTCCACAGAGAACCAACGAATTCCAAGTACATCTGTACAAAAAACACAAAAAGAAAGCGCCGGATCCTAGTGCAATAAGTCCAAAAAAATGCACATTTATTATCCCTTAAAATCCAGCAAAATGCTAACTCACAAATAACAAAGTAAATACAGCGTTTTATGAGGTATACTCATGCACCAGACGAGGATTCAGCTACTCGGCTCACTCGGTATCTTCACTGCATGGGATCGCAGTGCTCCTCTGGGTCTCCGTCCAGCAGGAACTCAGGAAGCGACACTGTTGTTCGTATTGTTCTCCGGAAACAAAACTAGCGTGTATTTAGTTCCGGGCAGAGCTGTGTACTGCGTGCCAGCTGAAAATTGCTGCCTGTAGCGTCTATGAGTCCAAGATGCAAAGGTGAGTACCCACACTAACAACGCGACATACACCCTACGCATTTCTTCACATTACGTGATTGCATCAGGGGATAGATCTTAGATGTAATATCATTAGTATATATAATTAAAACGATCAAATCAGATAGGATCTAGCTAATTGGCTAGATTGATAACAGTTGGAGATAGCTTGTATCACATTAAAACTTTGTATACAACAAAGAACTTGTACTGATTAAATATACAACAAATATTATATGTCTGCAAAATAAGAACTTATCTGTGACGGTTCAGGGTATTCCTTCCCCTTCTTATGCTCCTGACGTCACCCTCTCTGTCCCTTCCCCTGCCAACCTCCCTTCGCTTACCCTCTCCTGTTCCGCTCCGGCAGCCTCTGATGCCATTCCCTTGCCACGGTGCGCGCCCCGCAAGTCTCACGCACCCACACGTCCCCCGAGCCCCTGCGACGACACTCCCCGCTCCCAGGTCCCCTCAGTGTCCGCTTCCATTCCCTCACCTCCGGTGGCTGTCCCCTCCGTTCCTCCGTTCCCCTCCGCAGGTGTGCCCGCGGCGCTCCGCGCGTCTCATGACGCAGCCTGTGCGCGCGCACTCTCCGTTTACAGAGGGCGCACGCACACGCTCCTTTTACTCCTCCTCCCATGCCCTGCAAGCAATCTCTCTTTCTGTCTCCTCCTCTTCTTCTCCTGACCTATCCCTGCTGTCTCCCACTTCTCCCTCTGCTCCTCCTCTCTCTTTTATTGGTGTTCCCTCCTTTATAATCCCTGTCTGTCCTCTCTATCATTGCTCTGCATAGTTCCTGTTATCCCTGTGTGCAGTCCTATGCTTTGCTCTCTCTGTGTTCCAGCCTGCTCCTGCGTATCTTTGGATTTCCCTGGTTTTGACCCCTGCTCGTCCTGGACTACCCTGCTCTCTGTTACCCCTAAAACCTTGCTCATGAACTCTACTTTGCTGACCTCTGGAACCCTTGGACTTGGCTTACGAACTTGACTACTCTGATCTCTGGATCCCTGGACTTTGGCGCACGGACACGACCATTCTTACGTTATACCACCAGGACGTTGCAAGTATACTAACTATCTTCCAACAGGCCCAGCAATGCCATACCACACTCCGGGCTTGCCCCCACTGCTGTGGGTGTGTGGTAATACCGTTCCCACCTCAGTATTGGGGTCTTGCCAGGTCTGCGGGCATACAGGCGTGACATTATCTAATGCAAGCATAGCAAGTTTATAAGACATATAATTATATAACCAAACGGTAAATGAAATTTAGAAAATGTATAACAACAACTGCATTTAAAAAGTATATATTATTTCTCTCTCTCGTGTGTGTGTATCTGTATATTATTTAAATACCATTTAGATACTCAACTGTAAAATACAGTGTTCCATAATACTAGAGTGGAATTGAATATGTATAAATATTATGTATATATTAGTGTCATAAGAGAGGGGATTTGGCCCGGGATTAAAGGGGTTACACCCCATTTGGCCACCCCTTACTCTCACCTGGGAAGCAAGGGGTTAACTGGGCTGAGGTCCAGTAATGTGTTTTTTACCTTGCTTCAGTATCCAACTGTTTATCCCCCTGTATAAATGTAATGTCTCATCCTGGTGTTTACACTCACACATACACTAGGGTTGATGCGGGAGGGAAGGGGTTAATGTTAATTTAGTGATTATAGCCCTTTGTTCCCTTTTCCCGCCTTTTCAGGCTCCATTTTGCAGCCTTCCATAGGTCGCCATTGAGACTCCATGCGTTCTAATGGCAGAAGTAGCGGTTTGGGACCTGTTTTCCAGCGACGACCAGCAGGTGGCGTCCGAGAGGAGGAGCGGCGGTTTCCCATTGTAAGTCAATGGGCTCATTGACTTCAATGGAGATTCCTCAACGTCGGCCTCGAGGAACAGGTTGGCAGCCATCCAAACCGCAGACCGCAAAAGCGGATACAATGTCTTTGAAAAGAGTTTAATCACTTCGGTCAAGTTCAAAGACAATTGGCGTGGGAATCTTAGGTTCTAGGGCCCCTGGGAATAAAGTTCTTTTTGCTCCTAGGAAGCCCCACACACGATCCACACCGGGTCCAGGAATGAGAGACCCCCGTAAGGGGTCGAGCGGAGAAGGAGGGTCGCGCCATTGACTTCAGTGGCGGAGCGGAGGTCCCATTGAATCTAATGGCGGCGTGCGCCATGCATTGTCTATGGCGGCGCCGGCCTTTGATTCCAATGGGGAAAAGCCGCGTGGCGTAAAAACGACTAAGTGTGAAATTATGAAAAATGTAAGTTCATATCTCCGGTTCTGGAATGACCAGAGGGATGGGATTTGCATGGCATGTAGCCAAGGTTCCGGCTTTAATGCATGACCCTTCCCAGCCCTCTCCGAACAACCAGACGGAGTATGGACGAATGTAAAGATTTGTGGTTTTTCCCATAGGCTTCAATGGCGGCGGTTACCCCATTGAAAGCCTATGGTGGGGAACCCCATTGACTGCAACGGCGGCGTTGCTCCATTGAAGCCCATGGCGGCGGAGCCCGTTGTTTTCAATGGGGATTTAGTGAAAAACTGAGATTTCTTTTTAGCGTTGATTTTTATAATAAAATATGAAACGGTTTATGTGATATTTGTATATCTCCGGTTCAGAAAGTCGCAGCGGGCTGAAACTTGGACCCTGTAGTGTACCACTTCTGGCATTAAGGTCTGGAAAGTTTGGACCCACTGGACCTAACGGAACCGGTTCTTTTACTATGTGTGTATATTCAGAACCATACTATATTTCAAAGCGGGGGCAAATGCCCGCGAAGATTCCTGCCTACTAAGGAATGCAAATGGCCAGGGGAGAGACCAAATGTCTAGGAAGTACGCCCTCTGATCAAAGGTTAACTGCCCTGATTGTTTATACTAGGGCCAGGAACAAAGGAAGTTGAGTGGTTTGTGAGTGTCATACTTCACACTTACAATCTACTTCAAAGAGATTTTCCTAGCCAGCTCTGCGCCTAGGGTTAAGAGTAAGAGCTGAAATGGTATAAAAGTTAGATTCACCCCTTACTCAATTGTCTTCATGTATTGTCGTGATGTCCACATCTGAACCTGAATTATGGAAGAAATGGCCCATCCTGTATCCTGATGGCTTTCTTGTTTTAACCTTTAAGTAAGTGTCTATATTTTGTCTGTTATTTGTATAATCTCGTGTGTTCACCTTTTTCAAGGAATAAATTATATTTTATCATATCTAAGCCTCGTTTAGTTCAACCCCGTTATATTTTTGGTGTATTATTATAGCCTGTCACAAAGTTACCGTCACAATTAGTATATAGGTATAACAGCATACAACCACACACATACAAAACTACTTATAGTAGTAGTATGTGTAATATGAGAAAGAGAAGAAGAGAAGGAGGACTGAAATGAAATATAAACATAAAAATCAAACTTGTATTAAATATTAGATTGTCCAATTTGATCAACTCATATATTTGATTAGAAATTCTTTATAGCAATCAATAAATGATTCATTTAAAAGGGCTTGTATGAGAAAATCAAATTGGAACAGCTAACTGAAATTTGATAATTAATTATCATACAATAGTCAAACATTAGTATAGCTATTATTGAAGATGAAAAACTAAGATTATAGTTTAATTTAATGGTTAAAAAGATATTCATTTCAGATCTCATAAAACCATATATTTTATCTCTTTCACATTCTATTTACTTAAGATTTATTCAAAGTTCCTAATATAATCTAATATAATTTCTAATAATATATCTAAACTATTATCAAATTTCCATATTATAATATAGTACCTGTTTTGGGATTATATATCCATACAAAATATAGACAAGAATAAAGTATTCATTCAAGTGACTATTAAGTTAACTATAATCTTAGTTTTTCAAGTCAAGTGTTTCTTATATTTCTGTGTATTATACACAATAGGGTCTACATTGTCAGTTTATCCCTATACAGTGCCACAGTGTTTCTATTGGGTAGTATCCGTGTCAGAGGTCCTAGCCTAATTTGTTTTTAATATTTTTGTACTGTTAACTATTTCTCATTGTGTCAATCAATAAATTGTTATTTTTCATATGGTATACCCGAGTGCTCAAAAGCGGGTTTCTTTTTTCTTTGGTCAAAATACTAATATATACATAATAATATTTATATATATTCAATTCC
Source organism: Ascaphus truei (assembly GCF_040206685.1). Classification (NCBI taxonomy): domain Eukaryota; kingdom Metazoa; phylum Chordata; class Amphibia; order Anura; family Ascaphidae; genus Ascaphus; species Ascaphus truei. The sequence continues at coordinate 31,278,972 of NC_134490.1, forward strand.
ACTCTAGTATTATGGAACACTGTATTTAACAGTTGAGTATCTAAATGGTATTTAAATAATATACAGATACACTCACACACGAGAGAGAGAAATAATATATACTTTTTAAATGGAGTTGTTGTTATACATTTTCTAAATTTCATTTACTGTTTGGTTATATAATTATGTCTTATCACCTTGCTATGCTTGCATTAGATAAGTTCTTATTTTGCAGACATATAATATTTGTTGTATATTTAATAAGTACAAGTTCTTTGTTGTATACAAAGTGTTAATGTGATATAAACTATCTCCAACTGTTATCTATCGAGCCAATTAGCTAGATTCTATCTGATTGGATCGTTTTAATTATATATACTAATGATATTACATCTAAGATCTATCCCCTGATGAAATCACGTAATGTGAAGAAACGCGTAGGGTGTATGTCGCGTTGTTAATGTGGGTACTCACCTTTGCATCTTGGACTCATAGAGGCTACAGGCAGCAATTTTCAGCTCGCACGCAGTACACAGCTCTGGCCGGAACTAAATACACGCTAGTTTTGTTTCCGGAGGACAATACGAACAACAGTGTCGCTTCCTGAGTTCCTGCTGGACAGAGACCCAGAGGAGCACTGCGATCCCATGCGGTGAAGATACCGAGTGAGCCGAGTAGCTGAATCCTCGAGTGGTGCATGAGTATACCTCATAAAACGCTGTTTTTACTTTGTTGTTTGTGAGTTAGCATTTTGTTGGATTTTAAAGGATAATAAATGTGCATTTTTTTGGACTTATTGCACTAGACTCGGGCACTTTCTTTTTGTGTTTTTCGGATGTATATATATATAGATATAGATATATCTCACACACACACACTGCTTAGATTACAGAAAAAGGATTGCAAGAACATACAGGTACAATAAATGCAAAACTGTTTCTTACAACAGAAGTCCCTATACAGAACATTACCATATGTCCCAGGTCCCCCCTCCCAGAAGAGTGGTCACTGGTGTAAAAATATGAAAATTGACATGTTAGATCCCAAATATACCTCTGTTGAATTATGATTTTCATAATACCTTGCTAAGACTTGTGTACTATTTTTCCAACATTGAAACATCATAAGCCCACCACTGTCGTAAATCAGCTGCGAGGTTGACGGTTTTACAACAGAGAAAAACAAGACTAATTTTGACCGTCTTGCTCCTAAATTTGAGTGACAAATGGATATCTGTCCTTGGCACCTTTTACCCATGTAGTGTGTGGTCTAATTGCCTGCGTCTCCTTGCAACGATTACAGATATCTGTAATATGATAAATTCCAAAAGCACATTATTTAAATAAAAAAATATCACTATTAGTGGATAACCAAAACAAATGTGTGTGTGTGTGTGTGTGTAAAGTTTTCATCCCTCGAAGTTGATACCAATTAAAAAAATCAGGTGACCTTTGAGGATGTATTTAATATTATAGGATGAATAAATAAAAATTCTGCTATGATTTATACGCCCCTGCATGTTAGGCTGCGTCCATACTGGTTCTGACGGCCGCTCGCACCAAATCGAGTGCGCACGGGAACGCCGACATGTGGCGAGACAAACTTGTTTGTCTTTGCCGCGCGACGGCCAGGTCACGTGGGTGGTTCGCCCAATGAGAGCAAACCAGCTCCGTGACGTGATGGCCGCGGCCTCGACACATCGCCCCATCGGCTCCGCATGCAGGACAGAGACCTCTCCTGCTGCAGGCGATCGTGACGCCTTGCAAACACAACCGGCATGTACAAGGCCTTATGGTGATCAGTGTGGAGCGTCTGGATTTGTGAATCTGCCTAATCAAAATCTGTTTGGATTGAGCTTTGTGTTTTAAATCTTCTCTGATTCGGTAGTTTCAACTAGAAAGTACATTTGCATAAGTCACAGAGCAACACACCCTGTAAAAAGATATCTTCTGCTATTTTCTGAATGAAGAATACTTCACTATTCCTGCTCTCTCCCAAGATACTATCTTTTTGGGCCGGTTTGCAATTTGTGGAAGGTGGAAAATATAAAAGTAGCCGAATCTGCATTATTGCTTTCTATCTATATGCTCATACTGTAACATTTTTAATCATTTGCATATGGCATTTCTACCCTTTTATAAACAGGACAGTTGAAGTCACAACACTATGACCCTGTATACAGTGGCAACGAAAGATACTCCTATCGTGATCTTCCACGTGATCCTGTGAGCAGCAGCTGGAACATGGAATCAAGGAGAGATGATATACTACGCCCTTCCTACAATGTGAGCGACTTCGGAGGCGAGCCCTCTTCAGGAACACTCTATAACACGTTACCAGACCGATGGAGACCTGATGACTCTTTCGGGAAAGAACGCTATTATCGGGAAAACATGGGCACCTCAGACCTTCAAATTCGTAACATCGATCCTCTCAGACCCCAGGAATGTAGCGACTACCTGCCCAGGGGTGTGGAGTATGGCCAAGGTATGCAATGGGGTCCCGCGCGTAGCCCTATAAGGTCTCAAGAGCACACAATAGTCACCCCACAAATCTGCGGGGATTTTCAGTCCCCATCACAACAGATGGAGCCGTTTCAGAAGAGAAGGGAAGGTTACAGCATAGACAACGCTGTTCCTCTGCAGGATGTAATCAGGCCACCGGGAACCATGGGCAAAAAGCCCAAGAGGACTCGTCGGGGGACGACAGGCCGTAAGAAGAAATTGCAGAGAGGAGATGGGGTAGGCCAGTTTCAACTTCGAAAAGTAGAGCCGTCGGTTGGTGTTGGGGCAGGGAAAGGTGGTGAAATCGCCACCAAGGAGGAAACGAGTAAGCCCATAAAGCAACCTGACACAGAGACAAAAGATAAACACAGTGCCACTGCCAAATATAGCATGCAGATATTCAGGTGGGCCAAATTCAACACCGTGAAAAATGATACAGATCTCTTTAATCAGCACAAGGCTCTGTTCAGGGTTAACACAGAGGCTTGTAAGAGGATCGTGGAATGCTTTAAATGCCCCATGCCCGTGTCAAGGAGGGAGTACTGCTTCTCTTCTGTCAAGTTTTTAAATCATCCCACTCTGAAAAACCCCCAAGTGGATTACGAGCTTCTGGATCTGTTAAAGGAAAAACATACGATCAAGGCAAATAATGAGCTTTTTGACGTAATAAAACCCTTTGACATGGAAATGATGATTATTCAGCAGCGACTGCTAAGGAGCGCTATTCCATTGCTCATAGCCTGTAACACTTATGAGCTGAAGCATTCTATCCTCAAAGATGTACGACAACTGTCCAGTGTCCTCCAGAACACGGTGTCTCTGTGCCGGAAATCCATTGTGCTCTTGGGGCAGACGTTCTCGATGGCTACCATCGCCAGGCAGTGTAACATTTTGGAGGCACTAGGGCTTCAGGGAATGGAGCTGAAGCCTTTCGACTGCCCCAATTTCGACGACTCGTTCCTCTTTGGGCAAGAGTTCATGGCGCAGCTGAAAGCTTGGCTCAAGAAAACCGGTCACAGGATGAGCTTAAAAACCAGGACCCAGCCTGCTATAGATGGCAGAGAGAAAGCTAAACCTAAAGCGACAACCAAGAGCAAAGGTAGGTTCTGCAAACAAACACCCTTTCCCTGCCATAGGAGCCAGTAACACCTTGCGTTTTCACATCAACCAGTATGTACAAATTAAGGGTTTGCAAAGTGGTTCAGAAAGCCCCCGGAACAGAGTAAAAAAAGGAAATAAATTTAATTTTCCATCTATCCTAGATCTGAAGTGAACATTTTTACTTTTCTATTCGATATTAAATTATTGTGATTTGGTGAAATGTATTATTTTTTTGGAAATTCCACAATACATTTTAGTCCCCAATGCTTCAGTAATTTGTTTTCACATCTTTGCCGGCAGAGGGATCTGGCATGGCTCTTTGGCAATCAGTGGGTTAACTCAGGGGTGCACCAACTTTTTGCCCTGCACCCCCCCCCCCCCTACCAGCTCTCCCCCACCCCTCGCTTTATATCAAGCATGAAATGACGCTGTGGGGTCATGTGACGTCACGTGACCCAGCAGCGCCACTTGATGCCGCGTTGCCATTGCGACGTGTTGCTTGAAGCCGTCTGAATCAAGGTAAGTGAGTTACTGAGGCCTCGCGCTGTTCCCCGGCATTTAATTTAAATGCCTTGGGAAGATGTGGGGCCTCTTTTACCACCGCACCCCCCACCCCCCTCCACAAAAAAATCTTGCGCACTCCTGTGTTAACTAACAGTATAAGTATTTGCAGGGCACAAGGTTACTATGTACTGTGAGAACTGCTCCCTCACGCAGTGTCTGCTAAACTTCCCTCCCGTGTAGAACACAAATAAGGCCCATGTCATTTTAAATGCTTAGGATAAGTGAAGGGGGAACCATTTTAAGATTGGAAGGTTGTGACTTCAGTTAACATAGCTGGTGAAATAGCTGGTGGTGCATTCATAGTTACATAGTAGATGAGGTTGAAAAAAGATTTACGTCCATCAAGTTCAACCTATGCTAAATTTAGACAACAGACACTTTATCCTATATCTATACTTACTTATTGATCCAGAGGAAAACAACAGGATATCCTCACGGAAGAAAACGGAGCACAGCAATGCAGCAATGAGGGGGCTAGATACCGGTATAAAAGTCCTTTATTCCATGTTAGACATCATGGCATGGGATAGGTTAAAAATCTCGAACGCGTTTCAGGCCGTCGCCCTTTGTCAACGAGAATGTCTCGTTGACAAAGGGCGACGGCCTGAAACGCGTTCGAGATTTTTAACCTATCCCATGCCATGATGTCTAACATGGAATAAAGGACTTTTATACCGGTATCTAGCCCCCTCATTGCTGCATTGCTGTGCTCCGTTTTCTTCCGTGAGGATATCCTGTTGTTTGCCTGTTTCAACGTGATGCACGCCGTGGGATTCACCGCACAAGACAACTCTCTACTGTGAGTACCCCCATTAGCTCATTACGCTTTGGGAGTCATATACTTTGTGTCTTCTCTCCAGGGGAAAGTTATATACTGTATACTGGGAGATCAGAGATTTGTTACTGACTCTCACCAACAAAGCACAGTTTTCCCCACATTTTAGGAGATATGAATAGAGACACTGTTCACATATACATTTGCAGAGAGTGGTGTTGATCTGTTCTCCTCATTTAGAGGGTATACTGTATACTAATTGGATGCCTAGAGACTCCCTACAGCTGAGCACGGTGCACTAGGAACGCTGTTTCCTAGTATCCATAAATATTGATCCAGAGGAAGGCAAACAAAAAACCCCAGAGTCATATCATCCAATGATGTCTCATAAGGGGAAAAATAAATTCCTTCCTGACTCCAAGAATTGGCAATCGGATTAATCCCTGGATCAACATCCTTCCCATGTTTACTTATTTGGTATATCCCTGTATACCTTTCCTTTCTAAAAAGTTGTCCAACCTTTTTTTTGAACATATCTATTGTATCTGCCATCACAGTCTCCATGGGTAATGAATTCCACATTTTAATTGCCCTTACTTTAAATAACCCTTTCCTTTGTTGCTGGTGAAATCTCCTTTTCTCCAACCTTAAGGGGTGGCCCGAGTCCTTTGTACTTCCCGTGGGATGAAAAGTTCTTTTGAAAGCTCCTTGTATTGTCCCCGAATATATTTGGGTATAGTTAACATATCCCCCCTTAGACGCCTCTTTTTTTTTTTTTTTTTCAAACATTTTTATTGGGTAGTTACATGGTTACATACAGACGTGATGATTTTACATCCCAATACAGTACAACATTTTCTAACTTTTCTGGAAGATGGGCATATCTAAATGCCCAGAAGGTGGGGCCTCATTAAGGCTAGTGAAGAAGAGGAGAGGGGGGGAAGGGGGGGTTGGCGGGTGTTTGCCCCCAGCGATCGGCCTCCAATTTGTTGTATTTTACTTTTCTTGTGTCAGGGATCTCTCATTAATTTGGGGGGTTAGGGTGGTGGTGGATATTGTTGTCCTGTAATGTCAGTCAAGGTTCCCACACCTTGTAAAATGGGTTAGATGTTTGTTTTAGGTAGGCTGTGACTTTTTCCATCTGCATCACCTCGTTAATTCTTTTTTTAATCATTCCCTTAGTGGGGGGGGAAACCTTCTTCCATGAGGCCGCAACTTCACATCTCGCCGCTGTAAGAATAAAGGAGATTAATTTCCTTACTGGTCGACCGATTTCCTCAGTCGGTCTCCCCAGCAGGTAGGTCAGTGGGTCAATAGGTAGTTCGAGGGTCGTGACCTCTTTTATTAGATTTTGGACCATAGTCCAGTATTTCTTAATTTCTGGACATAGCCACCAGATGTGTGCCATGTCCCCCTTTTGACCACAGCCTCTCCAACAAAGATCTGATGCAGACGCCTCTTTTCTAATGTAAATCTAATTTAGCTAGCCTCTCCTCATAAGTTACATTGTCAATCCCCTTTATTATTTGGTGGCTCTTCTCTGCACTCTCTAGTTCCATAATGTCTTTTCTTAGGATTGGTGCCCAAAACTGTACTCCATATTCAAGGTGTGGTCTTACTAATGCTTTGTAAAGGGGCATAATTATGTTCACTTCCCTTCCATCCCATCCATTGCCCGTTTAATGCAAGCTAAGATCTTGTTTGCCTTTGCAGCTACAGCATGACTTTGGGCACTATTGCTAAGCCTGCTGTCTACAAGCACTCCTAAATCCTTCTCCATCAAGGATTCCCCCAATTTATACCCATTTAATTTGTATGTCGCCTTTTTATTCTTGCACCCCAAATGCATATTTAAAACCAGAGACAGAACATGAAACACAGACTCAGTGCTACATCCAATGAAACTTATACACTGTACTGTGCCTAAATATATATATACAAAAAATGTGTACCAAGGAAGGTACACCAAAAGAATCCCCTTACAGGCGCACCGCAGACCTAATAGTGTAGACGGTCAGGGGTGGATGTAGTGAGTCAAAAAAACTTTATTAATTATCTATGTAAGCGTGTAGTTAAAACAGTATATAGTGCAATACCATATACCAAAATAAAAAATAGACTCCTAAAGGTCTATTCAAACTCCGCCAAGCGACTCGCTGAGCTCCAGGGCAATTGTCTATGTGGTACCGTAACTACATAGGGTATCTATTAACCTCCCAGTCACATGGTCCACAAACAGGGTGGGTATATGTACTTAAATAATGATGTAGGTATACACGATGGGATCACTTGGAATAATTCCCCTTAGTCTCTAATAGATGTATAGAGTGAGTGATGGGGTATGTGATCTTTGTAGGTTCATTGGGCATCAGAGTCCCTGTGCACGTACCTAAATGACCCTGATTGTATATTGAGCCCGTCACGTTGTCAACCTAGGATATATAAGTGTTAATGCTCCTAAAATAGCCTTATAGAGGGGGCAATGTTATATCAGCAATTCTGCTATCAAAGTAGGGTGTCTAATATCTTCTCAGTCACATGGTCCGTATACAAGGTAGGTATACTCAGATAGTGAAGTTAGTATACATAATCTGATCACTTCTGATGGTTCCCCTTAGTCTCTAATTGATTTGTATAATGGATGGTGGGGTATGTGATCTATATTAGTTCGTTAGATCTTCATGTCCCTGTACAGAGGGTACATATATCTTAAAATGTGTAATTAGGGACAGGGTGTCACGTATTCAATATGCTGAGAGAAGGGGGGCTGATACTCCAAAAGTCTGTGTTTTATTCGTTCTCATATAGCCTGTATATATTGATGCTGCTTATTGACCTTGAATGTATATAGAACCTGTCACGTTGTTTTCCTTGGATACATAGGAGTAAGTGCTCCTAGTATAGCCTAGCCTATTTGGTCACCAAGGACCTGGAGTCCCTGAAAGAAACCAGGACACAAAGTAATCTGAACCAACAAGAACAACAGGCACTCAAGGAAATAAGAAACCTGAATGAAATCACAATAAAACCAGCCGATAAGGGAGGCAATTTAGTGATACTTAAAACAGAGGACTATAGAAGAGAAAACCTGAGACTACTCAAGGATAAAAAGTGCTATAGGATTCTCCCCAGTGACCCAACGGTACCATTCCAAAAAGCTTTGGGCACCATACTACGCAAAGGTCTGGAGAAGAAAGTTATATCAAAGAACGAACATGACTTCATGATGCAGAAAGATCCTACTATAGCAACCTTCTATAGCATCCCCAAGGTCCACAAAAACATCAACAAACCACCTGGAAGACCTATAGTGGCGGGTATCGGTTCCCTTACCGAACCAAGCAGCATATACATCGATAAAGTACTCAGAAAATTTGTTACATCTCTACCTTCCTTCGTCCAGGACACCAAGGATGTCCTCAATAGACTTGAAGGAGTACAAGTTACTAAGGGTAGTCTGCTGGTTAGTTTTGAGTCACGTTGAGTCACTATACACCAGTATAAAACACGAGTTTGGCCTTTTCGCGGTTACACACTTTTTATCATCACGGAGTTGCCTGTTTACTGAACATAATGCCTTTATTGTTGAGCTGTTAGAGTTTGTACTGGAACATAACTACTTTCTGTTTGATTCTAAATACTATCTACAAATCCAGGGAACGGCCATGGGTACAACATGTGCCCCCACCTACGCCAACCTTTATCTGGGCTGGTGGGAGGCAATCAGTGTTTTCTCAGAAGGAATGTCTATGTATACGGACCACATAGATCTGTGGCTACGCTATATAGATGATATCCTTCTACTTTGGAAGGGCACAAAGAATGAATTGGAGACCTTTCTTAAACTGCTAAACCTTAATGATCACAATCTTAAGCTAACATCGGAAACCAGCACCAGCAGCATTACTTTCTTGAATCTGCGAATAACTATCAACGATGATGGTTATCTTTCTACGACCAACTACAAGAAAGAGATCGCCACAAATAGCTACCTTAGAGCAGACAGTTTTCATCCTCAACCCCTCATACGGGGTATCCCGACAGGACAATTTCTGCGCATCAGACGCAACTGCACAGATATTTTGGCTTTCAAGGAAGAAAGCAGAAAAATGAGGGACAACTTCCTAGCCAGGGGATACTCCAACCGCCAACTAAAGACGGCATACCACCGTGCCATCAACACTCCACGCATTGACTTATTAAAACCCAAATCACCGGATGAGAGCAACAAAATGAGTGAAATTAGGTGCATTGCCACTTACCACAACCAGTGGAGAGACATTAATAAGATACTCACCAAACATTGGCCAATCCTGACGAATGATGAAGATCTCAAGAAGGTCCTTAGAAGTCATCCCTCCATCGTCTGGAGACGGGCATCAAATATCAAAGACCACCTGGTACACAGCCACTTCACGGTGGGAAATAACAGAAAAAGTACAACTTGGTTGAGTATTAAAGGCTCATACAAATGCCACCACTGTAAGGCTTGCAGCTATATAAAGGAAAGTAAGATCTTTACAAATACTGACAACAGTAAAACATACAACATCAAACATTTTATTAACTGCAAAAGCAGTGGGATCATCTATTTAATAACTTGTTTTTGTGGGAAAAAGTATGTTGGAAAGACAAAACGAGAACTCCAAAGACGTATCCTGGAACACATGGGATCCATAAGGAACGCTTTGGATACCCCTGTCTCTCGTCACGTTAGAGAACATCATGCAGGGAAGCTAGACACTCTAAACTTCCAGGGCATAGCATCCGCAGGGGGAATTGGGACAAGAAACTCCTGCAACGTGAGGCCAGATGGATCTATCTGCTCAATACCCATTATCCATCTGGCCTAAATGAAGGCTTTGTCTTTAATTCTTTCCTTTAAACAATGTTCCTCCACTATTGCCTCTCCCTAGTAACAACACATTCATTGAATCCAGTCATTTTTCAATCAATCTCATACCACTAGTATGAATTAAGGTCAGCACAGGATGCAGTACCTTTGTAACACCACCAACCGGCATCAGGCGTCTCACGATCGCCATGGTTACCACCGGGTATAAAGAAGCGATCAGGAACGCAGTAACGCCCACCCCGGATGAAGTCACAGGAAGTGACGAAACATGCGGCATGTCGGGTCTTTTGCCGACTTATAAACTAACTCTGTCAGCTCTCTAGCAGCCCTCTGAGGGCCCAGCTCTCTATAATATCACCATTGACTTGTTACACCCAATTAAAGAGGTGTTAGTACTGCCGCAGGGCAGCACTTGCTATCTAGGCAGTATGTATCCTCAGCCTACACTACTATGTGAATAAATGCAGCAAGCACCTCCACGAGTCAATATCTACACTGCTTTCCCTTGGCAAAACTGCTTGTATCATTACAGCACATTGCGCAACATATGCACAACTAACAGCTGATTATTTCGCTGAGAGCGGCCGGGACTTTTCCCTGCGCAACATCTCAATCACAAGCAGTTCTGCTGTCACATGGATATAACTTTACCCTATTTTATATCGCTGTAACCGCGCCCCTTATTAACTTCACTATCACCGTTGTTAACCCTATATAGCACCTACGTAGCCCTGCCCTGGCACATGCGCACTTGGCATTCACTGAAGTATCACCAGAGCACCTACAGCTCTGTCAGTGACGCATGCGCGGCCCGGAACATACTGGGAACTTTGATGTGTGACTTCTAGACATTGCGTAATGACAATACCATTGCGCCAGAGAATCATCAAACTTACCCTAACACACTAAGTGTCTCTATGTGCCCACCACTCACCTTCAAACTAGCCGCCGAAAGCGGTCAAGGCAGACTCCAGCCTCGGCGCATGCGCAACGTATGTCCGCAAGAATATCTCAGGGACACACACAGTACCACACGTGACGCATGCGCAGTCTATACACTGCGTGACTGTGCTACTTTGACATACTGTGAGTGCCTGTAGAGCTAACACTGGTAACAAAACTGCTGACAGAGCATGGCCCCCTCTGTTAGGCTATACTAGGAGCCCTTACTCCTATGTATCCAAGGAAAACAACGTGACAGGTTCTATATACATTCAAGGTCAATAAGCAGCATCAATATATACAGACTATATGAGAACGAATAAAACACAGACTTTTGGAGTATCAGCCCCCCTTCTCTCAGCATATTGAATACGTGACACCCTGTCCCTAATTACACATTCTAAGATATATGTACCCTCTGTACAGGGACATGAAGATCTAACGAACTAATATAGATCACATACCCCACCATCCATTATACAAATCAATTAGAGACTAAGGGGAACCATCAGAAGTGATCAGATTATGTATACTAACTTCACTATCTGAGTATACCTACCTTGTATACGGACCATGTGACTGAGAAGATATTAGACACCCTACTTTGGTAGCAGAATTGCTGATATAACATTGCCCCCTCTATAAGGCTATTTTAGGAGCATTAACACTTATATATCCTAGGTTGACAATGTGACGGGCTCAATATACAATCAGGGTCATTTAGGTATGTGCACAGGGACTCTGATGCCCAATGAACCTACAAAGATCACATACCCCATCACTCACTCTATACATCTATTAGAGACTAAGGGGAATTATTCCAAGTGATCCCATCGTGTATACCTACATCATTATTTAAGTACATATACCTACCCTGTTTGTGGACCATGTGACTGGGAGGTTAATAGATACCCTATGTAGTTACGGTACCACATAGACAATTGCCCTGGAGCTCAGCGAGTCGCTTGGCGGAGTTTGAATAGACCTTTAGGAGTCTATTTTTTATTTTGGTATATGGTATTGCACTATATACTGTTTTAACTACACGCTTACATAGATAATTAATAAAGTTTTTTTGACTCACTACATCCACCCCTGACCGTCTATACTATTAGGTCTGCGGTGCACCTATAAGGGGATTCTTTTGGTGTACCTTCCTTGGTACACATTTTTTGTCCATTCAGTATATCCCTTGGCAGCACGCCTTCACCAGCTAGGGGTTAGAGCGAGGTTTCTCTCTATAGTAAATATATATATATATATATATATATATATATATATATATATATATATATATATATGAAAGAAAAAAGAAAAGAAAACAGGCGCACACCTAGTGCATTAAAGTTTAACAATAATTTTATGGAACATTTAAAACCAGACAAATGCCCACTCACAAGTAAAGCGTTATTTGAAAGCAGTTATGAGATTGGCCCTCATAAGCCAGTGGTGCCGTTCGAGCCTGTAATGGTGTCCTCTCGTGCGCGGTCTCCTTCTACCGGAAGTGACGCTCACCCGGTCTGGTGTCCCGCACAAAACGGAAGTCCCTCCAGGAAACCGAGGCCTCTCCTGACTGCCTCTAGTGCAGCAGCTAGAGGCAGTCAGGAGAGGCCTCGGTTTCCTGGAGGGACTTCCGTTTTGTGCGGGACACCAGACCGGGTGAGCGCCACTTCCGGTAGAAGGAGACCGCGCACGAGAGGACACCATTACAGGCTCGAACGGCACCACTGGCTTATGAGGGCCAATCTCATAACTGCTTTCAAATAACGCTTTACTTGTGAGTGGGCATTTGTCTGGTTTTAAATGTTCCATAAAATTATTGTTAAACTTTAATGCACTAGGTGTGCGCCTGTTTTCTTTTCTTTTTTCTTTCATAGGTATTCCTAGGGAGTTGTGATCCCTTATAAACGGGCTGCCTATACCTGGATGCATTCACTTGGAACAGGACTCTGTGACTTTTAAGGTTTTTTAAAAGTTTTTTGGAAAAAAGTTTTTATTTTCATTTTTTCATATTTTTTATATTTTTTATTTTATTCTAGATATTTTTTGTATTACAACATAAAAAAATTTTTTTTTCCAGAAGCATTTTTTAACAATTTTGTTATGTACACTTTGTATTAAAGTTATTACACATTTTATCTTAGAATCACATAGGGTTTTTTAATTATATTATTTCACTTTAGCCACCCCATAGGTTGTATCAACGCAGTTGGCTACTTATTCACAGTTAGGCAGGTTGTTGCATTAGGCGCTCCTTTATTATTTCTGTTTTGTTTTGTTATATATATATATATATATATATACACTGGCGACACACTTTATTCGAGCTCGGCTAGTCCCACGAATTCGGGTATACCCGGGTGTATTGAGGTTTGTGACTGTTTTCTGCCCGAGTGCATTGAGGTATTTTCCAAGCAGGGATTGAAGCATTTTATTCCCCCTGGCTGCAATACTGCACAGTATATATATATATACTGCATTACAATTCATGAATTTATGCCATCTGGTAGACACGCGAAGCATTGCAGCCTATTAAATCCTAATCATTATCATTTAACAGATCAGCCGCCCGTCAGCCAGGCATGAACCCAGGCTGGGAAGGCAAACGCAACGGGGCTTGTCAGAGGTGAGGAGCGGCGCATTCCAGGTATCTGCCAGGTACATACTGGGTATTTGCTCGAATAAAGTGTGTCGGTGCAGTATATATATAATCTCTTTTGAATAAAATGGTTAGTTTAACTTTTGGCCAAAGTGTTGTAAGCCCTTGAGCCCCTACACGGCAGACCACATCTCAAGGGTACCTAACACTAATATAAATTCTTAATAACCTGTGCATTACCAGGAAGAATGATTTATAATAAATCTGTAAAAATTAGTTGCATAGTTCTAAGTCTGATTGAAGCTTTTATTAACCTGTACATTACCAGGAAAAGCAATCTGTATTAGATTTGTCACAATCAAACTGCAAGCAAGCAAGTTCCCCTGAGAGTGGGAGATGCAATGGAGTGAGCTTTTAACCACTTGAAAGTGGGAGGGGGTGTGCTTCAAACTAGGAAGAAGGAGCCACCCTCCTAACAGCCAAGACCAGCTGAACAAGGATTGTAAAACATACAGGACACTGTAGAGGGAGAAAGGGGGTGGCCCGGGATTAAAGGGGTTACACCCCATTTGGCCATCCCCTGACCTCACCAGGGAGACAAAGGGTTAACTGGGCTAAGACCCAGAACTGTGATTTAACCCCTGTTATGATGTTTAAATGTGTATTCCCCTGTTCCCCCTGTTTTATTGTAACATCTGGTCTGCAGCACACACACACTGGGATCCATCCGGGAGCACAAGGGTTACTAGTTGTATAGTGATTATAGCCCTTTGTGTAACTTTCCCGCCTTTTCAGGCACCATTTTGCAGGTTCCCATAGGCCGCCATTAGGGCTCAATGCTTTCTAATGGTGAATCTTGCTGTTTGGGTCCTGTTCCTGAGAAGACCAGCAGATGGCGGCCGAGAGGGAAAGTTGCGGTTTCCCATTGAAAGTCAATGGGCTCATTGTCTTCAATGGAGAAATCCTCGAGAGAGCTTTCCAGGAACGAGTTGGCTGCCGTCCAAACCGCTTAACCGCAATGCGGATACATTTTCAATAGGAGAGCTTTGATCACTTACAAGTCAAGTTCAACGACAAGTGGCGTGGGAATAAACAGTTCTAGGGCCCCTAGAAATAAAATTCTTTCTGTCCCTAGTTCCTAGACCTCCCCCCACTCGACCACAACCGGGTCTCCGTATCCTGGACCCCCGATAAGGGTCGAACCGAGAAGAGCGGGCCGCACCATAGGTTCCAATGGCGGCGGCAGAAACAGCTCAGGAAAACGGCTAAGTGTGAAAAGCTGAATATTGGTAATCCATAGCTCCGGTTCCGGAGGGCCCAGCGGATCAGGGTTTGGGGTATCTGTAGCCACTGCTCCGGCACCGCTGAAGAACCATCCTTTACCCGCTTGGACCAACCCGACGGAGTATGGACCCCCTTGAAGGTTCAGGACTTTTCCCATAGACTCCAGTGGCGGCCAAAACCCATTGACCGGCTACGGCGGAAAAACTCCATTGACTTCAACGGCGGCATCGCCCCATATCTCCGGTTTCCCAGGACGTAGCAGGTCGCAAATTGGACCCTAGGGTGTCCCAGTTCCGGCATTGAGAACTGGGAAGTTTGGACCTGCTGGATTCAAAGGAACCAGATATTTTAATATGTTCATGTTTTATCCATCATACTGTATTTCAAGGTATGGGTAAAACCCAGAGGAAATTCCTTTGCATACCAGGGTAGCATATGGCCAGAACGGCGACCCAATGTCTAGGACCTGAGTATGTTTCAAAGGGTTTTGCCACCTCCACTGTTTGCATGAGGGTGGAGACTACTCAAACCAGAGCAGTCTTCAAGTGTTCCATTTCACACCTCACAACAAAGGATTTCCTGCCAGGTACTCCGTTTGGTAGACTGACTGGCATTCCTGATATAGAGGAGGGGTTATAGAAATGGGACCCCCGAGCTCTACTGCGCATATACCAACTAGCCGGGGGGCATGTGTCAAAAAGTGTTCCCACGTTAACGAGTGGCTAGAGGTAATTGAGAACCAATCCACGGTACTCAATGTTAAGGATAGGGCACAAAAGGTTTATAAACTGATGTCCACCCTGTATCCTTGGTCTTCAATTTATCATCTGAATGCTACCTGATTGCGAGAGAATTGCTATGCTATATACTTCTCATTCCCCAACCCCAAAGTAAGTGTACTTCTTGTTTGTTACTGTATTATTCGTGTGTTCACCTATCCAAAGGAATAAATATACTTTATTATATCTCGGACTCGTTCAGTTCAACCCAGTGATTTGTGTAACCTTTAATGACCTGTGGCAGGCTATCGTCACAGGCTATAAAGTTAACTGGGGTCAGCGGCGGGATTGAACTGGACATGTATTACTAGTGTTCTGCGGGACACTGTAATATAGTGGGGACTCGATGGTAATTGCGAGTTCCTGGGTCTAAAGATATTGAACACACGTTAGTGCAACAAGTAACGCAAGTTGTCACACCACCTCACCTGCTGCGATCCAGAACCATGAGTGAAGCGGAGAACGCCTATTACCTGAAAACTAGAAATCAGCTAAAAGACAAGTGCCGTGCCTATGGACTGGAATATGTGGACCAGGAGGTCGAGAGTATGATTGCCGCAATCACAGCACATGAAGCCGAGCTTGCAGAATATCAGGATACGACTCAGCTTGCCCTTGTACAGCCGCCCGGAGATCAGGGACTGAACCCAGTTCCGGAGCGGCAGGATCCCGGGGAGGGGACAAGTGCACCTCCCAGGACAAGTGCGACAAGAGGGGCACTGATGCCTGCGGCCACCAGTCTGTTTACCCCCGAAATGTTGGCACTGATCACCAAGTGGGGAGACCGAGGGACAGCGGAAGAGCGGCTAACGTTTCTCTCAATGGCAGTGAACAGACCCGCTTATTGCCCCCCGGTCCAAACCCGCAAAGATGAACTCCAACTGGACAAGCACAGTCTCACCAAGTACATGGAAGGCACTGATCAAATCGACATGTTTTTAAGGAACTTCGAGACGCAGTGCCGGCGGTACAAGGTGCTTCCCGAGCATATGGTTGCACGCTTGGACCCGCTACTTTCCGGCTTGGCTAAACAGACATTGATGGCGCTTACAGGGGAGTTTGCTGATAAATATGACCACCTGAAAGAACTTTTACTATTTCAGCACGGTTTTACCTCTGAAGCTTACCGGGGTAAATTCCGGCTGGAGGAGAGGCACCCTCAGGAGACCTATGTCACTTATGTGACCCGCATGGCCTTGTACGGGTTACACTGGGTGGAGGGCTCTGAGGCCAGGACTTACCAACGCCTGCTGGACCTCATCTTTGAGGAGCAGCTCATGCAGCAGTGCCCGCCGGCGGTGAGAGCTTGGGTGTATGATAAAAAAAACCAAGACCTACACAGAGGCGGCGAGGATGGCCGATGACTATGTGGTCAGCCGGTCCCAGATGACCGCCATGGTACTAGCCAAAGCGGTAACCACGCCGGTACCGGCCAAGAAAGCTGTGAGTACCCCCCAGTGGACCCAAAAGCCGCCTGCGGGCAGCGGGTCACAGAAGGAGGGAGAGCTCCGGCATGAACGCCGGTGCTACAATTGAAACAGCACTGGTCACCTCAGACCAGATTGCCCGGAACCCCTGCATTCCAACGGACCCTATCGAGGGCAACGCACCCCAGCTGCGAAGCCGGTAGCCCACGTGCGGGTGGCTTCCACCAAAGAACCAGGACCGGTCATGGAAACAACTCCCAGTGAGACGTCCCATGTCACCCCTATCCCGGTTTCATCGGTGCCTACAGCCAGGAGCGGAGGACATCTCGGCGCGGACCTGCAGCAGACAGACGGCCGGAGCAAACATCTTACCCCGGTCACAGTCGGTGACCGGCAAGCAGTCGGCTTGCTGGATTCAGGAGCCACAGTGACCCTGGTCCGACCTGATATGGTCCGGCCAGAGGAATTGATCCCAGGCCCTGGGATGCAGATCACTATGGCCGACGGAGAGCCACGTTTCCTGCAGGTGGCCCGCATCTTTTTGGATTGGGGGGTGGGCAAGGGTGTGCGGGAGGTGGGGGTTTTACCCGGTTTGGATGCCGACATTCTTTTGGGCAACGACCTGGGACCGATGACCTGCACCTACGACCGTGTGCCCCAGCCCGCTGCAGTAGCGGCGGTTACCAGGAGCCAGACCGCGGCAATGCCGGCAGCGGCCGCTCCAGTCCCCCAGCCTTTGGGACCAACGTTAGCGGAGGGCGCAGAGGAGCCCGGGGAGGTAAGCCAGGATCAGTTGCAACCACAGACTGACTTACTGTTTCCCCTCACTCTGTCCCCTTTCCCTGACAATGACATGACTGGGGGATGGCCAGAATTAGGAGCCCAGTTTAGGGAGGCAGTGAAGACAGACCCTACCCTGGCCGGCGTGAGACTTCGGGCATCCGAATCTCAGGCAAGGGAGGGCACTGAGCGCTGCCTATGGCATAAGGGACTCCTCTACAGAGAAGAAGGGAACCCGGGGATAGAGGAGGGATTGACCGGTAAGCGACAGCTAGTAGTGCCCCAGGGGTACCGACAGCAATTGTTACGGGTAGCTCACTCTATTCCGTTAGCGGGACATCAGGGGGTCACCAGGACACGAGCCCGGTTATTACAGCGTTACTACTGGCCGGGGGCATCCCGAGATGCGAGCAATTTCTGCCGCTCTTGTGATGCCTGCCAGCGAGTGGGTAAGGCGGGCAACCGTGTGAAGGCACCCCTGAAACCCCTACCGATAATAGGGGAACCCTTCCAGAAGGTAGCGATGGACCTGATAGGACCCCTCATGATTCCTAGCAGGTCAGGGAAGCGCTACATCCTCACGGTGGTGGATTTTGCCACCCGGTACCCTGACGCAGTAGCGCTTGGCACCATAATGTCAAGACAGTGGCAGCAGCTTTGCTGAACATTTTTGCTAGGGTAGGTTTCCCTAGTGAGATCCTAACCGATCAGGGGTCGCAGTTCATGAGTGAACTGTTACATTGTCTCTGGGATGCCTGCGGTGTACAGCACCGGCGCACTACCCCTTACCACCCCCAGACAAACGGATTATGTGAGAGGTTTAACGGGACCCTGAAGCAGATGCTTCAGACCTTTATAGAGGCGGAGGGGAAAGACTGGGAGATTCACCTGCAGCACTTGCTGTTTGCATACCGAGAGGTACCGCAAGAATCTACAGGCTTCTCCCCCTTCGAGCTACTATATGGCCGCAGGATACGTGGACCTCTGGACCTATTCCGTGAGGGATGGGAAGGGGAGACTACTGCTACTGATGCTTCAGTGATCCAGTATGTAGTAGATCTCAGAGACCGGTTAGAGATGCTCATGGGGGTGGCCCAGGACCACCTCAGGGCTGCTCAGACCAAGCAGAAGCGATGGTATGACCAGCAGGCCCGTAGTAGAGAATTCATCCCAGGACAGCAGGTGCTTGTTCTCAAACCCACTCGGGAGAACAAGCTGATGGCTGCCTGGTCGGGACCGTACTCGGTTATCTGAAAGGTGAATGAGTGCAACTATGTTGTACAGGTAGCGCCGGAGAGGCACAAGACATACCACATCAACATGTTGAAGGAGTACAGAGCACCGAGTATGGTAGCAGTGCTGGCCATTTGTAGCCCACTGCTGGAAGATCCGGCGAGCAATGCTCTGCCTGATCTCCTAGGGGAGGCAAGGCAGGGAAACACTGTAGAGCAGGTAGAGATAGAGGCACAGTTGAGTGCTAGGCAGAAGGGAGAAGCCAGGGACATGCTAGCTCAGTTCAGCGCCCTCTTCACTGACATGCCAGGGACCACACATCTCACTAAACACCCAGTACACACAGGGGACCTGCAGCCTCTGCATAAGCACGCTTATAGAGTGTCAGCAGAGGTCAAGACCAGTATGGAGAGAGAGATTGAGGAGATGCTGACCCTAGGGGTAATTACTCCGTCCCAGAGCCCTTGGGCAAGTCCAGTAGTCCTAGTTCCTTAAAAGGACAAGACCACCAGGTTTTGTGTGGACTACCGGTTGCTCAACGCTGGGACGGTGTCAGATGCTTACCCCATGCCCCGCATGGATGAGTTACTATACAAACGGGTAAATCAACTGACTAACCCTCCAGGCGCTCAGAATAAAGCATAGTCCTGCTGGTAGGAGATGATATGGTGAATCTTTGAGACCCAGGCTATAAACAACCGTAATATAGTATGGTATAATATATTATCCTTCCCCCCCCAACCGGCTCACCATGAGCACTATAAGGTTGGGACACGGGAAACTCACGTGTTAGTCCTTGTGGTTGTTTACACCAAGCCTGTCCGGTCTTTCAGCATAGTATGTATTCCTGCTTCTCCTGGATATAGCTGGGATGCCTCCGTCTCATGATCTTTGCTCTTCACCGCCAAAAAAAAAGAAAGGAGGTGGAACGGGAGGGGGAGGTGGAACGGGAGGGGGGGAGGGGGAGGGGAGGAAGGGCGGGGAAGGAGGGAAGGGAGGGGGGGAAAAAGTAACACGACAAGAAAAGAACTGTTCTTGTCATGTTACTTTCCCCCCCGCCTCCCCCCTCTCCATCCCCCCCCCCCTCCCCACCTCCCCTCTGTTCTCGTTTATCATTATTATTATTTTTATTATTTTATATTATTTCATGGTATTTTTGTATTATTTATATTTTTACAAGAGATTATTTTTGAGATATAAATATTCCCATCTATTTCCTGCTCAATTGCATCTTTCAATAACTTCCACATCATGATAAGTTAAAAAATGTTATAAATGTATAATAATGTTTAAAATGTCTGTTACAGCCTTTTGATTCTCCTATTCCATTTATCTGGGTCTGTGAATAAATTTAGATTAATGATTTTTTTGCTTTATTCAAGCTCAAGGAGTATAGATTTCATGTTTTATTGACCTGTCATTAATACACCGATCTGAAACACCTAGATTTAGGGTATATGTTCATGCTATTGGTCATAATGATTGGTCATTTTATTTGTATTTTTGTGTTTTAAACATTTTCATCTGACGGATATGTTGGTTATGCGAGCATTATGTTTGACACTGAGGTTGCTAATGATTGTAATGCTGGACACCTGAAACTCATTACATTGAGTAACATGAACAGCTGTCATAGGTTTGCTGGTGTATAACTAGATGTCTTGTGATGCAAGCGAATCACTCTTTTGCCAAAGGCCTGCCAGGCCGAAACGCGTCAAGAGGACTCGCTTGCACCTTGTGCAAATAAAGCTTTTTTATTCCCCTACATCAGCCTTCACTTATCCTTTTTTGTGCTGTGCGGCGCTTTTTCTCTTCCTGAGAGGTTTTCTACATGGATGAGTTACTAGATGAACTCGCGGGGGCAAAGTATCTGACCACCATGGATTTGAGCAAAGGCTATTGGCAAATACCACTGACCCTGGAGGCTAGGGAGAAGTCAGCATTCATCACTCCAAGTGGCCTCTATGAGTTTTTGGTGATGCCATTTGGGATGAAGAATGCCCCGGCTACCTTCCAACGCCAGGTCAATAGGTTACTGGAAGGGATGCAGAGCTATGCTAGGGCTTACTTAGATGACATTGCTGTCTTTAGTAATTCCTGGGAATCCCACGTAGGACATGTGTCTGCGGTGCTGGGTAGGATCAGGGAGGCTGGGCTTACCTTAAAACCCACTAAGGGTATGGTAGGAATGGCAGAAGTCCTGTACTTAGGGCACAAGGTGGGTGGAGGGCATCTCAAGCCAGAGCCAGCCAAGGTAGAAGCCATAGTTGAGTGGCCTGTTCCAAAAACCAAGAAACAGGTCATGGCATTTTTGGGCACCGCAGGGTACTATAGGAAATTTGTCCCACAGTACAGCGCCCTGGCCAAACCCCTGACTGATCTGACCAAGAAGCAACTGCCTGTGCTTATTACCTGGACTCCTGCCTGTGAAACTGCTTTCCAGGCCCTGAAAACTGTGCTTGCTGGAGCCCCTATACTGGCTGCTCCAGACTATATCAAGCATTTTCTTATTCAGACTGATGCCTCAGACTTTGGTGTGGGGGCTGTGTTGAGCCAGGTGGGGGACGACGGCAAAGAACACCCTGTAGTGTATCTAAGTCGCAAACTGCTCCCCAGGGATGTGGCATATGCCACCATTGAAAAGGAGTGCTTGGCCATTGTGTGCGCACTCAAAAAGCTTCAGCCCTATGTATATGGGAGGGCTTTCACGGTCATCACAGACCACAATCCCCTAAGTTGGCTACAGAGGGTATCAGGGGAGAATGCCAAGTTGCTGAGATGGAGCTTGGCTTTGCAAGAATTTGAATTTACCATTCAACACAAAAAGGGCAGTGAAAACAGCAATGCTGATGGACTTTCACGCCAGGACTATCCCTCTGCCTCCCTAATGACCTGTGGCAGGCTATCGTCACAGACACCTACACGCTCATATTGAACCCCCATCATTGGATGTAGCACTGAGCTCTGTCTGTGTTTCATGTTCTGTCTCTGGTTTTAAATATATATTGCCATGCTCAGTAGCACTCCTCTGTGACACTTATACGCTTATATATATATGTTGTGGTTATTTTGGGGGTTCAATATGATCTTGTAGGTGTCCTGTATGTTTTACAATTCCCAAATGCATAACCTTACATTTATCTGTATTAAACCTCATCTGCCATTTACCTGCTCACGTTTCCAGTCTCCAAGTCCTTCTGTAGAGAAATTACATCCTGCTCTGATTCTACTACCTTACACAATTTAGTTATCATCAGCAAAGATGGAGAATTTGCTCTCGATGCCAACCTCAAGGTCATTACTAAACAAGTTAAAAAGCAGGGGTCCCAGTAACGATCCTTGAAGTACTCCACTCACGACTTTAGCCCAACCTGAAAAAGTTCCATTTATGACAACCCTCTGTTGTCTGTCCTTTAACCAGTTTTCAATCCAGGTACATATATTATTACTGAGTCCAAGTTTCTTTATTTTGTACACCAACCTCTTGTGTGAAACCGTATCAAAAGCCTTTGCAAAATCCAAGTAGACCACATCAACTGCATTACCCTGGTCTAAATTCCTACATACCTGCTCAAAGAAACAAATAAGGTTAGTTTGGCATGATCTATCCTTCATAAATCAATGCTGACTATTACTAATAATTTTGTTTTCCATTAGGTATTCCTGAATATTATCCTGTATTAAACCTCAAGTAGTTTCCCCACTATTGAAGTCAGGCTTACAGGTCTGTAATTCCCCGGTTGTGATCTAGCTCCCTTTTGAAATATAGGCACCACATCTGCTTTACGCCAATCTTGTGGTATTGAGCCTGTGGAAATGGAGTCCTTGAATATTAAATGTAATTGGTTTGGCTATTACTGAACTTAACTCCTTGAGAACTCTTGGATGTATGCCATCGGGGCCAGGTGCCTTATTTACTTTAATTTTTTCAAGCCGCTTATGAACTTCTTCCTCAGTTAACCAATTGTTCATTAATATGGAGGTTGTGGTTTCCTCCTGCGGCACTACTATTGAACTTGATTCTTCCCTGGTAAACACAGAGGCAAAGAACTTGTTTAATACCTTTGCTTTTTCATTATCTCCAATAATCTGCCTACCCATCTCACACTGAAAGGGTCCTATATTTTATTTTCTCATTTTTTTGTTATTAAGGTACTTAAAGAACTTTTTGGGTTGACCTTACTTTCTATTGCAATCCTTTTTTCATTATCCATTTTTGCTAATTTGATTGCCCTTTTGCAATTTTTGTTACGTTCCTTATTATTCTGATATGATGTCTCCGACCCTTTTGACTTAAAGAATCTAAACGCCTTCCTCTTCTTGTCCATTTCCTCCCCTACCTGTTTATTTACAAAAAGGGGGAATTAGGGAGCGAGGTGATTTTTGGTGCATTTGTTATTTGATTTAATTTCTTTTTAATACAGTTACACACACATCTTTCTAATATATGTTTTAAGTAGTAAAACTAAATAAAAGTTCTATTTTAACTAGTGGTGTGCATTTAATTGAATTTCCTTGGGGTACAATCACTTTGTATTCCCCTCTTTTAAAATCAGAGACAGAACATAAAACACAGACAGAGCTCAGTTTTTAGCACATCCAGTGAAACTCATACACGGTACAGTGCCTAAATATATATGTATAAATATCAAGTAAAATGGTCTTTTAGTTTAACATTTTTGGCCAAAATTGTTGTAAGCCCCTGAGCCAACTGCCCGGCAGACCACAATTCAGGGGTAACTAACGCTAATATAAATTCTTAATAACCTGTGTAGTAACAGGAAGAATGATTTATAGTAAATCTGTCAGTATCAGTTGCAAAGTTCTAAGTCTGATTGAAGCTTTTAATAACCTGTACATTACCAGGAAAAGCACTCTGTATTAGAGTTGTCACAACCATACTGCAAGCCAGCAAGTTCCCCTGAGTGGAAGATGCCATGGAGTGAGCCCTTAACCATTTAAATGTGGGAGGGGGTGAGCTACAATTAGGTAGGAGGTTGCCACCCTCCAATCAGCCAAGACTAGCTGAACAACAATTGTAAAACATACTGGACACCTAACAAGCTCCTATTGAACCCCCAAAACCGTGTATGAGTTTCACTGGATGTGCTAAAAACTGAGCTCTGTCTGTGTTTTATGTTCTGTCTCTGATTTTAAATATATATTGCCATGCTCAGTAGCACTCCTCTGTGACACTCATATGCTTATATATATGTTGTGGTTATTTTGGGGGTTCAATAGGAGCTTGTTAGGTGTCCAGTATATTCCCCTGTTTATTTAGCCACATTGGTTTTGACTTATTTCTTTTATTCTTATTACCCAAGGGTATACACTGATAAATGTTCTTTTCTAACAATGTTTTAACGACTGCCCATTTATCTTCTACATTTTTCCCTGCAAAAACATCATCCCAGTGTATTACAGTACTTGTAGATTAGCCCTCAGTTTATTAAAATCTGCCTTTCTAAAGTTTGTAGGTCTTTGTTGAACCCAAGTAATCTGTTTTTTGATAATTTATTTCAAATGAATCCATGTTATGATCACTGTTACCCAAATGTTCCAGGACTTGAATATTTGTTATTACTTCTACATTGTTTGATATTACCAAATCCAGTACTGCCCCTCTCCTGGTTGGTCCCTCAATAATTTGGGGCATATAATTATCTTTAAGAACCCCCAAAAACCTGTTTCCTTTTGTTGTAATGCTAATCTAATTTCCCCAGTCTGTCTGGATAATTAAAATACCCCATTATGCAAATATGACCCCGTTTTGATGCCTTTTCCATTTGCAAAAGTATTTTAGCTTCCTCAATCTCACAGATATTTGGTGGTTTATAGCATATTCCCACAAACATTTTCTTTATACTTTAACCTCCACTGCTTATTTTTTATTTTCATCATTCTCTTCATAAACATCATCCCTAATAATGGGTTTAAGATCCAGTTAAACATATAAACATACTCCACCTCCCCTTCTATTTGTTCGATCCTTCCGAAAAAGGGAATAACCCTCTAAATTAACAGCCCAGTCATGAGTTTCATCCCACCATGTTTCAGTAATGCCTATGATATCATACTGCTCCCTTGCAGCTATTAATTCAAGCTCCCCCATTTTATCTGTCAGGCTTCTTGCATTAGCAAGCATGCGTTTAAGTTTTTTTTTCAGCCTGTACTATTATCTGCTCCTTACTTTCTGCGCCCACTTGGTTTAGTCTTTAGAAGTTTTTAGTATTATCTGAATTAACTACGGGTGTCTCACTGCTTGTCAAACTCGCACTTGCCCCATTCTACCTCCATAGCACCTTGTATCCTCCTCTATTCCATTTAGTTCAGTATCTGTTTCATTCCCCTCCCCCCTCCATCCTAGTTTAAAATCTCCTCCAACCTTTTTAACATTCTCCGCCCTAGCACAGAAGATCCCTCTTCATTGAGATGCAATCCGTCCCTAGAATATAGATGGCACCTCTCAGAAAAGGAGTCCCAGTGCTCTAAAAACCCAAACCCCTTCTTCCTGCACCACTTTCTTAGCCATGCATTAACCTCCCTGATCTCTGACTTTCTCCCTGCGGTAGTGCATGGCACTGGTTGTATTTCAGAAAATACTACCTTGGAGGTCCATGCCTTAAGCTTTTGGCCTAGATCCCTGTAATCATTTTTTACGACCCTCCATCTGTCTCTAACTTTGTCACTGGTGCCAACGTTTACCAAGACCGCCGAGTCAATCCCAGTCCCCCCCCCCCCCCCCAACAATCTGTCTACCCGATCCGTAATGTGCCGAACCCGAGCACCCGGGTGACAACAAACTGTTTGGTTCATGCGGTCATGGCAACAGATTGCCCGATCTACCTTCCTAATAATGGAGTCCCCTACCACCACAATC
The DNA here is from genome assembly GCF_040206685.1 of Ascaphus truei. Classification (NCBI taxonomy): domain Eukaryota; kingdom Metazoa; phylum Chordata; class Amphibia; order Anura; family Ascaphidae; genus Ascaphus; species Ascaphus truei. Next base: position 31,304,674 of record NC_134490.1, read on the forward strand.
TTTCTTTGTATCTGAGCATCCTGAGTCCCCACTGTGCTGGAGGAACTATTCTCCTGGCTGCTAGTGGAATTAGTCTCCCCCAGCCTTGCCATTTCTGCCCTGACACTCCCAATATCTTCACTCAACATGGCAAATCTATTGGGATGTCAGCTCAGAAACGACCTGCCTCTCCTTATTGCCCCTACTTCCCCTTCTAACTGTCACCCAGCTACCTATCTGCTCCTCACTAACAGTGCCACAATCTGCACCACTAGTCGAAGCAAGGGCCTGCTCAGTGAGCACTAAACACCTTTCAAGAATGCCAATGTCCCTCAATATTGCAAGTTTCCTCTTCAGATCAGCAATCTCTGACTCAAAAGAGACTACCGCTCACACCTCTCACAGCGGTATGCTCCTTGGAACAGTTGCTCCAAGTGCACATACATGTGGCAAGATGTGCATTGAGTGGCATTTTCAATCCTGCTCATTCTAGCAACTATGAAGTTTATAAGTACTAACAATAAACTGTACTTCAATATACTAAACCTTGTTTAACCGCTTTCTTGTTCAAACTGCTTCTGTTTCTAACTGTACACTTTAAACAACCAGCACTTCAAATCAAACACACATCACTATACGCAAACTCGGATTTCGTTAGAAGCCTCTGTTTAAATAGGGACATCCATCAGGTGTGTTAGGTTAGCAAATTAACTAACCACACCCACTCTGCCTCAGGCAGGAGAAGGGGGGGGGGAGTTACAGGCTTCAATTAACACACCCCTTAAAAATAAATTAACCCACTGCACACTCTCCAAAATCAGCCACCACTGCTAGTATACATAGCACTTCCCTTTCCTTTTGTTTTTTTAACTGTACACTTTAAAAAAAACAGCACTTCAAATCAAAAACACAGATCAGTTAAACTGCGCACAGGGGGTCAGGCACAGACCTATGTAGAGGAGATATCCTAACGCACCATGTTTTTCAGCTGGATGGATTGTTCAACCATCTTTATTTCTATACGAATAACTAAAAATCTAATTTTATTTATTTTGTAAGAAAAACTATCGGCCGACCCGAAGGTCATTGCAACAATAGACGAGCTCCTGGAAAATGCTGTGAAAGGAGAAAACCCGGAGGGGGAAAAGCCAGCGTTCTGGTAAGCAAGCACATTGAGGAGGATGGGAGGGAAGCGGGGCCTGGCATGATGGTCAGCTGGAGCCATCGATGGAGAAGAACTGTGAATGTGCAGTTAGGCCTCGGTCCCAGTGTCTACTGCTGCGCACGCTACGGCGTGCGCTGCAGGAACAAGTTGCGCCCCTGAATGAGGCCGGTCCCAGTAGCTCCTTGCGCGCGCGCGGGTAGTGATGTGTTACAAGATTTCTGCCGACCAAGAATTTTGAGTTTTCTTTTGACGACGGAGCGAACCAGCCGCGTGACATCAAGGCTACGACCACAGTCCTCGGCGCACGTGAGGACTGTGGTCGTAGCCTTATGAGCTAGGCAGTCTGTGTTTCAGTGTACATAACTCGAGGTATCAATAGTTAACGGCCAATAATGCAATAAGTCCCACTAAGGACCAACATGAGCTAATGGTCGTGATCTGTTTAATAAAATCAAAATAAATTGTTGGTGCCCCAATCAAAAATATAGGCAAGTATTTCTAAGTCTCCCCCACCCCCCAAAAAACTTTAATGTGTCCATAGTAACCAAATGGTTCTCCGCGTTTTACCAGATGTATTTTGTGATCAGACGGTTAAGGAAACTTGTATGTATAGGACATTGGACATTTTTGGATTGTAATTAGGATGCCAACGTTGATCACATGTTATATCCTCCCCTTGGTTATCTCCTGAAATACAATAGTCATTGTAACTGGGCAGTGTGCGTGGTTGATGTAATTGTACATAGAGGCGCATAGAGGTTGCACTTCCAACATTTCTTCTTTAGATTTTTTTTGCGGTCTGATCTATAAACACCAGAAGTTTGCAGTTGTCATTGCTAATTTAATGCAGCATCTCAAGTTTTTCGGGGTCCAAAAGACTAGCGATGCTTTAAAACGAGTTTACCTAAATAATAGTTAATTGTTTGAGACGTTTGAGTTAAGTAGAGGTTTTTTTTTTTTTTTTTTATTGTATTTTCAGGTTTTTGTTTAACGTGGACAGCGATGAATATAAATATTATCGTCAGAAGTTGGCAGACTTCCAGATATCTAAAGGAAGGATATTGGAAGAAACCACTCAAACCAGAAGACCCAAGAGGTCCCCGGAGGAGCTGGCTTGTGAATCGGTGAGGGCCATGCTGTATGCGAGGAAGGCTGCAGCAGTGAAGAAGAGCGTTTTCAAGAGCTTGGCATACTCAAGGAGGCAAAGGCTGGGGAGGAAAAAAAAACAGCCGAAGCCATCAAAGTCTCCTGTGAAAATGGAGGCCACACAGGTGTCATCTGCCTCAGATGCAAAAGTCAGCAGAGATAAGCAAACACAGGACCAACCTTCTACAGCCACTAACGCAGAACCACAGGCTCCAGCAATCGCTGAGGTTTCTCCGGAACCGTCAGCAAGTATGAAGAACGAGCTGTCTTCAGATCAACAGTTATTGGATGGTAGGAAGATGACCATTTGAGGTTCTGTGTCCACGGAGATATTTTAACCCCTTTTATTCTTGAGGCGAGAAACTACTTGCATTGCTGGCATCAACAGGAATCAGCACTTCATTTCTGTACAATAGATTTTATTCATAGATACATTTTGAAACTGCTGATTGCACTGTCGTGTAGTGCCCCCATCGGCATCATCACAATTTAATGAGCAGCCCCCTAAGCCTCAAAGCACAACTGCAAGGGAAAATTGTAATGCCATCATATTTAGGGATTTTGTGATAGAAAAGGGGGCTACCCTGGGAAGAAACAAAGCTGAATATACTCTAAATTTGGCTCTTAATGCATTTTGCGTATGTAAATGGGTGCACAGTTTAGAATGGTCACCAGAGTAACACAGGGCAGGATTAGTAAAGTCCAAATGGAAGTAATTTTGTAAGACTCCCCTAAAATGTCCCACATCAGTTTTTCCAACATGGGAAACTCCTGAATAATGTAATAATACAGTAGATGTGAGGATGTGCATCTGTTATTGTTTTATGCTTGTACCGCACTTGTCCTGAACTATCCTGTTTTCATAGTTGATGCAAAGTCCAAGGATACAGCTGTAAAGTTGGCTCAGTTTGTTGTTAAGATGGGTCCAGAAATTGAGCAGTTCAGCATGGAAAACAGTGCAAGCAACCCTGAATTTTGGTGAGTTTCTCTGGGATAGGCTGTGCAGTTTAGAGGACCTTTGACGATGGTCAATCCAATTGAAATCACATGGCTCTTTGGGACTTGGACAAATTGCAGTTTCTCTCCCAGACACACAATTAATATATCTTGTAATCTCCTCAATCCGTTGCAGTTATTTGTGACTTTACAAGGGGCTTAGTGTCCTTTATGTTCTTCACCAAAGGTTTCTTCATGAGAAGAGTAGCCCAGCTTACAACTTCTATCAGACGAAAGTGCACGAGTTGCAGAATGCAGTGGAAGAGGGGACAGGCGAGGATGATGATGCCGTGGTGGAGGAAGACGGGGATTTGGAGAACATAAGAACGGATGAGGTCCCGCTCCTGGAGGATGCAGAGATTGAAGCAGAGTGCGAGGCTGCAGAGGCTTCCCCTGGTGAAAACCCATTAACTGCTGCATTCACCAAAATGCCCACGTCTGTGCGCCCACCAATGCCACGGAAAAGGATCAAAACACTGAAGGTTGACATGCTGCCACCCAAAATAGTGTGTCTGGTGGAAGAGCCCAAAGGTAAGAGACATTATTGTAATATTGCATAGCTATGACAGCGGGCATGGCTCTCTCACCACAATGCAGTAAACCAGGGTTTCAGGTTTTTGACTTTCTGATGTTCTGTTGCAGCCTATGGGATTTCTCTCTCACTGCTGGCTGATTTACATTCCTGATAATTATCCCTCGTAGTTGCAATACTGAATTGTTTGAGATCTTTACACTCACTTTTCTAATGTTGACTCAAACAAAGGTGCGGGACATAACTTTCTGAAACTTCAGTCTTTGAGCTGAAAACGGTTCTGTAAGAATCTTATTTGTGTATTCCACCTGAAAGGAACATTTCCACCTGCTGTTTTTGTAAATTTATTCAAAGGCATCTTTTATTACATGGGTAGGAAGCTGGGGTCTCCAGAGTTCAACTGCATTTTTTTTATCCAGGCTTGTTACCAAGATACTGGCGATGATAAATCCTCTCCGGGGGAAACAAATTTACGTCAAAATCCCATTGGGATACGGGGCTTTAGAGGAGCAGTGCGACGGCAGCTTTACAGGGACATGTTCTCTCTAGCACCAGATATGATCATGGCTCAATTTGCAGTCTCAAGATTGTTTACCCGCCCTTTGTATAGACCACAAAACTAAGAGAGAAAGAACCCAACTGTAGCACTCAAGCTCACCCTCCGGTGATAAATGTAGTAATTAAAACATAATCTTTATTATTAGCAACCAAATAAAATAAAGGGTGTTAAAATGACAAACTGAAGGTATGTGCTGGATCCAAATGCTGACAGCCGTACAGGCTCAGGATCCTAAAGTATGAGTATGCCAATAGAAATGCTACTAGCACACTAAATCACAGTCCTTGTAAAGGATCTGTGTAGGGGTGGATACGTACAGGGAAATATCATATACAAGATAACATACGCTGTAAATCACTAAAACACGTAACCTAATAAAGTAGGGTGATTGGATTTACAGTAGCCGGTGGGTGATTATGGCGTCACATTTATAATATATAGATATACCACAATCCAACCGGCAGGGAAAAGATGTGATCAGAGTAGACTAGGTGCTCTCTGTATAGCTGTGGGCAAAGGTATGGGTGAATCTAAACCATTGCTGTTGCTGGCTTGACCTTAGGTAACCTATAGGGGATCTGCAGCAGTGATAAGGGTAGGAGTGTATATCTGGATATCACAAATCATCAAAATCACTGAGATGCAACTGCTCAGGTAAGTAAAAACACAAAAAACACAGCGCACAACGCTCATAGTGCATTAAAAATTATATTGACATAAACAATATTTAAGGTGAGTATCGTGCGTACATCAAAGTAGTTTTAAACAAGCATTTTCGGGATAATGTTACCCAAACACCACATGGAAGTCGGATCAGATGTCCTCACATGAGGGTGGAAGCTGGTTCCTTGGACACCGGTTCCTGTTCAGGTAAGTAAGGAGTCTCTGATAGTTCTTGCTCCCATGAACGAATCAACACGTTTGCAGCTCTACCATAGATTGCTGCTTCAAACGGAGCTCCACACCAGCTGAGATCCTCTCTCTCCCCTCCGTTTGGACACTTCCGGATTGGTGACGTCACCGCGGGGTTCTCGCCGATACTGGCGCCGATTTCACTGGGTCAGCTCGTCGTGATGGGGCAGTACAGTTGAAAACAATACTGCTAGTAACTCTTCCAACGCGTTTCGAAACCCATGGGTTTCTTCATCAGGGAACGTGGTGTTTGGGTAACATTATCCCGAAAATGCTTGTTTAAAACTACTTTGATGTACGCACGATACTCACCTTAAATATTGGTTATGTCAATATAATTTTTAATGCACTATGAGCGTTGTGCGCTGTGTTTTTTGTGTTTTTATCTGCTAGTTTTAGGGGGTTCCTGAGCCCTCCCTATACCGCAGCTGCAGACGCTCATATCTGTTCAACTAAGGTCACGTAATTTACCTTACATTTTCATCAGTTCACTTATAACATTAGTTGCGCACTTTTTTTCCTCACTTATTTGCTCAGGTAAGTACTTAGGGCCAATGTCACTGTATATGGTCCCTATAAATACAGACCCCTAAGCGTGGATAGACATATCAGTTAGGCTGACATCAGTGCTTTGACCTCAAATAACCTTGTGGTGAACCATAAGATATATAGAGGGTGTCCTCTGTTCACCCTGTGCGTGGGGAAGGTTGGTAGCATGTAAGCATTGAGGCAAAGAATACTTGAGCATCAGGATCAGCCTAGCAACACACAGTTGTAGCAGCTACTGCTGTTCACGTAAATAAAAATGTACTGATTAGTTGCCCATATATACTGTAAACAGAGGAGACTCTTGTGTAAGGTAAGTAAAGCAGAGGTTTGCTGTCAAAGGAGACTCTTGTAACCATGTATGAGCAGAGGTAAGTAGACCTGACTAATCAGGTAATGAAACTAATCGTAAGTACATATGTATCTCTCTTGAGAGGGTATAGTAGCCCTGTAGCTATATAGGGGGTTAATAGTGTCCGTCGGGGCACATTTGCCATTTTAACACCCTTTATTTTATTTGGTTGCTAATAATAAAGATTATGTTTTAATTACTACATTTATCACCGGAGGGTGAGCTTGAGTGCTACAGTTGGGTTCTTTCTCTCTTAGTGTTGTATCCATCATTACCCAATAGCACCGCTCACCAACACCACTATTGTGTCAGTAGCAGGGGCTCCCCTATTGTCTCTTTGTATAGACCATGTTAACACCACTGGGCGATCAGTGGTGGGGTTTTTTTTATTGTTGATTTCGATTATTTTTATTTTTCTAGTACATGATCCAGTTCGGATTGAGTATGACCGCCCTCGCGGGCGTGGATTCAAAAAGAGGATGGTGAGGACCAGACACGACTTTGATTTCTATGATTGTAATATTGTTTACACAAATGGAAAACTGAACTAAAAAGGCGCAGGTTGTAGGTCACATTATTGGAGATCTCAGATATGTAGAAATGTTTGTATGTACATTTGGGCCTTAAATTAATTCCTAGAACAGTAATCACAGTTCAATTTTGTCTGCATATTTAGGAGACCATACATTTTCCAACCGGTGACCGCTCTTATGCACCCGAGTCTCTTCTTCAGAAAAGACCCTTCCAACATGCATATATAAACTATAGATCAAGAATAAAGATATAGGGCCTTATTTAATAGGTGGTGTAAAGTATTTAGGCCTCTTTCTGCCCATACATATGAATGAGTGATAAGGTAACTTGGGGCTTGATATCACTTGCAAAATATGGCCCTATAGGTTTTATAATGGACCGTATTATGTAGGCCTTTTCTTCACACCCCCCCCCCCCCCAAGATCATATGATTTGCTATGAGGATCTATTTGTTACCCCTGAACTGTGGGATCCTCAGCCTGAACATATGCACTTAAGGACCCATGAATAGGAATGTTAGACCAGGTTTTTGGGGACAACATTTACTTGAGTATTGAGTTAAAAATAAAATCTCTGGCTTGAGTATGAGGGCCAAAGGAGTAATTAAAAAAAAAAAAAAAGTATTCCATACAGGTAATCTCAAGTAAAAGTACTTAGAAACACTTTTTTTTATAATTGATTAGTCTGCTTTGCACTTATTTCCAGCTGGTTCTTGTAAGCTTTGCTTGGGAAAATACCATGTAAAATGCCTTTGCGCGATGGGAAAAGATTTATTCTTGTGCAGTGACCTGGTTTAGTGTTCTATCTGTAATTGGTGATGTACGTTGAAAATTGGATTTTGCTTTTGAACTCTTTTCTTTTAAAGAAACCAAAGGATTTGGAGTTTGCCAACAAGAAGCTGACGCAGCAGAATTTGGGTTGCCAAAAGATTAGTGAGATGGGATGGAGAGAAGGACAAGGACTTGGAACCAGCGGGTCGGGGATCAAAAATCCCATCAAAGTGTATGTTGCAGGAATTCTTCTTGTTTTGGTCAATGCCTGACATTGCTAACTAAGACATTTCAGTAGGGAAGGCTTTTAGTGAAATACCACATTGCGATTGAGACAATACAGGGTATGATTACACACAACAGACGAAAAACTGGGAAACTCCACACAGTTAACTCTCTGATTATTTAACCCTTCCACCTCCCTACAAATACTGGTATAAAAAAACCCACTTTAGGGTTACTACCTGGGCTGGAACATATGTAGAGAAATTGTTGTATAGCATACAGGCTGATGTGTGGCTCAAGGTAGCTTCTAGTTAGAAAAAACGAATGGCGCACAGCCAGGGAGCCAGGTGTAGAGTAAAAAGTTTTACCTTTATTCAGTGCATGTTGAGAGACAAATTCACCCAGGGTGAATTTGTCTCTCAACATGCACTGAATAAAGGTAAAACTTTTTACTCTACACCTGGCTCCCTGGCTGTGCGCCATTCGTTTTTTCTTTCTGCTGTACCTGGACTTTGGACTCCTTGTGGCTGGCACGCCAGACAATCACCCCTGGAGATGACGTGAGTGGGTTTTATTGGTTTAGACTCTTATAGTTAAGTATTGACTATCGTCATTGTGTTACTTACAAGTCTATATTTACCTACCCACTCCCATTGGTATCTCCAGGGTTAGTGTCTTATTGCTAATGGAATTGGATGGAATTACCTGGGGTTGGAGCACCCTAACCCTCTTACCTACCTAGCTTCTAGTTAGGGCAGAAATATGCACTAATCTTAAAATGATCTATGTATCTTCTTTCTGTACTGTCCATTTTGGTGATGCATTATACATTACTCTACTCAGATCCTGCTTTTTGTCATTGAGCAGTAAAGAGGATTCTTTTTTTGTAAAAGTTCTTACATTTGATGCAAAAGGACCAAAACCAGTCACCGTTTGGTTTTATTCAGATTTACGCATTAATTTCTGAAAATGTTTAAAAACTGCTTTTTCTCCATTTTCACAGAAGTTCTATTTCTTCTGGAGAAAGCTTGGGTGCAGAAGGTGGTGAGACAGCAGAGTCCACAGAAGACAACTTTGATGTTTTCTGTAAAAGAATTATGCAAATATACAAGAAAAAAATAACCAAATAAGTAGGTATCTTTATGAATGTCCATCTTTCATTTCAGTTGGCAGCGTCTATCTTCTTTAGTGGTGGTCCGTTTTGCAGAGATTTATAGAATATTTATTTGTATGTGTTAAATGAGGAAACGGACAACTAAATATGAATGTGTACTAAACTTGGGAAGGTTGTTTTACAAAAGTGCTTTTTAGGCATGGTGCCTCATCTGGAATTCATGCATTTTCCCCTAGGGGGGCTAACCATGTACCTGCTATATACCTTTTATTTTGACAAGGAAGTGGGTTAACATGTCCCCGGTGGGGAATTACCCGAGGTCACTTTCATTCTGCAGAACCTATTTGAGAAGGTGACCGAGAAGCATGGTATAGAAATGCATTGCAAGCTCACAAGGGGGCGGTTTAAATACCATTCAATGCACATCCCAAACAACTCGTACTACTATTGAAAGTCTGCAATATTCCGCAGATGTGAACTTTAATTCATAATGAGCGGACTCGGTGGCCTCGGTTGTCTGTGTGCTGTTAGCTTGCATGAAGTGGCACAATGTTTGCGTAATGCTTCTGCAATTACCATATCTGAGGCGCAATAAAACTGCTGATTTGCAGTTACATGAAGTGAGGATTTGGAGTTGGTAACATTACACCAGCATCTTCCTCTTACGCCTCTTGCTCAAATGTGAATCCCCAAGGCTGCAGCAGATTCTTGCAGCCAACAAGCATTTTGCCATGGTGCAAATTGACTGGTTTCTGTGATTCCCCTTTATCTCCTTGTTCCATCATTTCCATTTAGAAGTGGTCCGACCTTCCCTCGCAGCCCTTCTGTGGCATCACTGTTCCATTGTCCAGTTTGGGTTCGTGTGAGGATAGCAGGGGTCCTGGAGACCAACAGGCAGAGATGTTGGTCCCTTTTTGAGAAACCAGGAATACCTGTAGGTGTTTTTCTGAAAACAAATTTTGATCTGTCCACATTATTCATGTGGTATGTTTCAGCATCATTTTCCTGGTTGTGACTAATTTTGCAGTCCTTTTTTTTATTTTTATTTTTTATTTCCCCACATAGTCAATGCAATTTGCACTGGTAGGAGCTATGTTGTGAGGTTACAATGCATCTGCTCTTTGAACCATTTGCAATCTGGTTTTTATTGCCATTGGGAGCTAGTGACTTCCTTAAGGTCTCAAGAAGTTCATACTGGATCGTAAACCAGGATCTCCTAATTCAGATACAGTGCATAAACATCACACTGCGGAGCTTTGTTCAGCTTGCACCTCTGCCCCTCCATGGCCAATATCTCTGGGTTTACAACAAGAGATGGTCTTTTGAGACTGAACCTCACTCTTCCCAGTGAGTTGTACAACCCTTGGAGATGTGTAGGAACATAGAACAATTATTTTGACTGTTTCATTTATTCAAGCCCTGCATTGGGGTTGGAGCAACATCGTCCGGTTAAAGTGAGACTGGGAATCATTGCTTGTTGCAAGAGTTTGGGCATTTTCAGTCTGTCACTTATAACCTATGCCAGTTAAATAGGGGCGCGCATAATTGCCACCAATGTCTTTTGATATAAGACATAGTTGGGGTAATGTTTACTGCACCTCAAATTATGTGTTTATTGGCAGCGCAAGAGTGTGAACTCTTAGCATGGGTCTTGGCAAGGAATCTGGGCCACATCACACTAAATGATTTCTAAGTGTGAGAATATTCTGGTGCCAGCCTTGTTTGGTGGACACGATGTTGCCATTGAGCCCTGCACTGCGTGTGTTATGAAATGTGACCTTGCCCTTTAAGAGTGAGGAAAGCCTTTGCAGGGTTGAGCTTGGCTTTAGTATGTTCACTTATTTTACTGCTGTGCAATAGTCACCAACTTCCTTTCTGTTTCAGTTTTGCAGGACCTCTCTGAAGACCACAGAAACCCATGAAAAATGTTTTTGCTTCTATAGATGTTTGGGGTCACAATATTTTTTACCTTTTTTAGCTTTCTTTAAACACCATTATAGATGGTCTCTCTTTATTTTTGCATATTTACAGTATTTGATGTAGAAAGCATGGTTTTTAGTGTTATTGATGGGGCGTAAAGGGGGGAGGATGAACTTTGTTCGAGAACTTCAATAAAAATTGTCATCTTCTACTGTTGCGCATATTTATTTTTGAGAAGCGATCTCAAGGGCTAGTGTGTGTGTGTGTGTGTGTGTGTGTGTGTGTGTCAGACTAGCAAAGATTGTTGGTTTCTAACATCGTAAATACATTTTTAAGTAGCAAGACCTAAAGCAGAAGTGTCCATTATTTTACAGTAAGTAGGGGAACCCTTATCTGTTGCTACGTTCTGTTTCAACAATAAGGGCTGTTCTATACTGCGTGCGTGCGCAGCAGTTTTAGTTGGCCTAGGTTAGTCAGCCATTCTATAATGGTGCCATGCGCGCACGGCAGGGAGCGTGGAACCAGCCAACAGGGGTGGAAGATGGAGAAAATAAAGAATCTGCGCTCCTACCGCGCTGTGTGTGTACAATATTAACGTATTCATTTATTTCAAAACTTATTTATACGCACATATGCATACACATACAGTACCTCACTCGCGCACAGTATACACACAGTGTGCAGCACCCACCTTCACACAGGCGCGCACGGCCGCACACAGTATATAACGAGCCTTACTTCAGAAGAAATGCTAGTAATTTGAAGAGTGAGCGGTGCAATGTTCCATTTGAAGACCACTTAATACTTTATCTTGTGTTCTTAAAGAGTTAGGACTGCTGTAACCTCACAAACGTGTACTAAACATGATTTGTTTTATTTAAAACAAACATACAGCAATAACCAAAAGGAGCCTCTTGCATGCACATTGCTCTCCAACGCCTTAAACATGTTTCTCTGGCTACATGGAGCAGATTTATCAAGATTCAGCCTGGTGTTGGCCCTTATTCAAGTCAATGGGCATTCATAGATGTTTGGGTGCATTTAACCCATAATGCAGTTTAATTTAACGTGGGGCCACGTGTGTTCCATATCCAGAAATTGACATGGTTTGTTAAGAAATATTATTAATGCATCAATATACAAGTTATTCATAGGGCTATGCACACATTTAGGATCTCCCAAGGCTTAGGTGTGCTACTGGATACAAAGATCGGAAATGATATATTAAGGCCAACTCGTTCAGAGGCAAAGTAACAATTGTCCTCTACCTGGCCACTTTTTTTTTATTGGGGGGGGGGGGGGGGTGATTCAATCTCAAAGTAGCCCTTCGAGCAGCTACAAGAAAAAAATGCAAGTTGTTTTGTGCCCGAGGAGAAGATGTTATTTGTGGTCCTATGCAGACTTGGAAATATATTCAAAACAAGGATATATTTTCAAGGAACACCTCTCTTACCCAGGTCCTATGAGGAGAGATGACTAAACTTACACCATGAGGAACCTGGGGGCCTTTCTTGTTAAATAATATACAGTTGTGTGAAATAGAAAGTACACCCTCTTTGAATTCTATGGTTTTACATATCGGGACATAACGATCATCTGTTCCTTAGCAGGTCTTAAAATTAAGTAAATACAACCTCATATGAGCAGCAACACATGACATATTACACCGTGTCATGATTTAACAAAAATTAAGCCAAAATGGAGAAGCTGTGTGTGAAAAACTATGTACACCTTGAATGTCCTGCGGGACGAAACGCGTTGGTGTGCTGTCCTACACCTTATACTATGGACCCCGGGACTATTCTTGGGATAGGAGAAATCCTAGGATTGGATGCGGAGCACAGCTGAAGAAGTGGGGCCAACGCCAAGATGATGGGGTTAAAAAAATTATTTATTTAAACATAGTACCGGGGAACAAAAAAACAAACACTCTGACGCGTTTCAGGCAAACGCCCTTTTTCAAAGAGGCTCTTTGATGCGTTTCAGGCAAACACCCTTTTTCAGTGTGTTTGTTTTTTTGTTCCCCGGTACTATGTTTAAATAAATAAAAAATTTAACCCCATCATCTTGGCGCTGGCCCCACTTCTTCAGCTGTGCTCCGCATCCAATCCTAGGATTTCTCCTCTGCCATGACCGCATTGCGTGATGCACGCAAATACAAGAAGCTGCTGTGTGTGAGTATTATTTCTCCCCTATTATTCATGGAGAGTTGTTGACCAGTAACAGTGTTACTGTTGAGATATCCTGTCCGGTGGAGTACTGCATTGGACTGCTATATACTTATGCTTATATTCGTCTCCACCCCATGGACAATTATGGATTACTAAACTCTCACCATACACTGGGTCCAATTTCTCTCTCAGCATCATTTGGCTTTTTCTATACACCATCATGTGTGTTTTCCTCAATATTGATTGTAACTATATGTTTCCACTACACTGAGCACTGCTACTTGGACTTGTGTCTAAACTACCTACTATTCTTGGGATACCTTGATCCCCCATGCCCGCTTTACTTTTCCAGCCTGTGCTGAAGCAGGGAACCCTGGCAGTGAGTCGCAAGAGCGTTTCCAGGGTAGGATTTTGCTGGAGTACGGTGCTTCAATGTGCCCGAGAATCTTCCCTGATTCCCGGGTACATCCCACAACTCGGGATCCCCGATACATAGCAACAATCTGATTAAAGATTCTCCGCAAAACTCACCCTTAAACTTACAGCCTCGCCAGCTCCACTGCCCAGCACCCATGGAAAGGCAAATCACAGAAAATATTGAACTGTCTCATAATTATTACAGTCTCAGTGATACATATACGACAGCTGGGTCCAAGAGCTGACTCTTTACTCTTTGGGACCTTTACACACAGCTCAGGGGTAACCAAGTGGGCGTTACCTTTATCATTGAGCTACCCCCTCACCGTCACACTCCTACTGATTTCTTTACACATAAATGGAGCTGAACTCCCTTCTGGGGAAACAATATCTTCAGGCTCCCGAGTACAGTGATGATAGAGGTAACCGATTGCCATGAACCTCATGCGCTGGCACTTACATGGCATCTCTCACTAGTTCCAATAAGGACATTTTACCCCAGCCCTGTTATGTTAAATCTATATTGATGATCCATACGAGACTTCTTAGAAATGACTACAAGCCCCATGAGGCTCTGGGGCCGCGATTATACAGTCAGGGTGAGAAAAGAGAAAAAGTGCTGTAACTGCCCTTGTCAAAGATGTCCGCCGCGTCGTCTGCGCGTGACGTCACAACACCCACGCAGAGTTTGCGTCGGATTCGAGTGGAGCGGCGAGAGCTTTGGTGAGGTAAAGACAGAGGCCTTCCCTGAGAGCCGCTTAATGGGCTGCAGACCTCCACCATGGAGGTGATTGGCTAGCTTGTCTTTTATTAGCCTTACTGTATGTTAATTTGGAAAGGTCCTAAATGTCTCAATGACCGGGAGAGCGCATATATGAAACTGATGAGGGACTTAAGAAACTGACACCTCTCTCCCCCTTTACTTCTCCCCCCTTTTCTTCCCCCCCCCTTTCTTCTCTCCCCCCCTTTTCTTCTCTACCCCCCCCTTTCTTCTTCTCTCCCCCCCCCTTTTTCTTCTCCCCCCTTTTTCTTCTCCCCCCTTTTATTCTCCCCCCACTTTTCTTCTCTCCTCCCCCCTCCCCCCCTTTTCTTCTCTCCTCCCTCCCCCTTTTCTTCTCTCCTCCCTCCCCCTTTTCTTCCCTCCCTTTTCTTCCCCCCCCTCTTCTTCCCCCCCCTTCTCCCCCCCCCTCTTCTCCCCCCCCCTCTTCTTCCCCCCCCCCTCTTCTTCCCCCCCTCTTCTCCCCCCCCCTTTTCTTTCCCCCCCTTTTCTTCTCCCCATCCCCCCTTTTTCTTCTCCCTCCCCCCCTTTTTCTTCTCTCCCCCCTTTTTCTTCTCTCCCCCCCCTTTTTCTTATCTCATTCTTCTCCCCCCCTTCTCTCCCTCCCCTTTTCTTCTCTCCTCCCTCTTTTTCTTCTCTCCTCCCCCCCCTTTTCTTCTCTCCTCCCCCCCCTTTTCTTCTCTCCCCCCCCCTTTTCTTCTCTCCTCCCCCCCCTTTTCTTCTCTCCTCCCCCCCCCCTTTTCTTCTCTCCTCCCCCCCCTTTTCTTCTCTCCTCCCCCCCTTTTCTTCTCTCCCCCCCCCTTTTCTTCTCTCCTCCCCCCCTTTTCTTCTCTCCTCCCCCCCTTTTCTTCTCTCCCCCCCCCTTTTCTCTCTCCCCCCCCTTTTCTTCTCTCCTCCCTTTTCTCTCTCCTCCCCTCCCTTTTCTTCTCTCCTCCCCCCCCTTTTCTTCTCTCCTCCCCCCCCCTTTTCTTCTCTCCTCCCCCCCTTTTCTTCTCTCCTCCCCCCCCTTTTCTTCTCTCCTCCCCCCCTTTTCTTCTCTCCTCCCCCCCTTTTCTTTTCTCCTCCCCCTTTTCTTCTCTCCTCCCCCCAATTTCTTCTCTCCTCCCCCCCTTTTCTTCTCTCCTCCCCCCCTTTTCTTTTCTCCTCCCCCCTTTTCTTCTCTTCTCCCCCCCTCTTCTCTCCCCCCTTTTCTCTCCCCCCTCTTTCTTTTCTCCCCCCTCTTTCTTTTCTCCCCCCCTCTTTCTTCTCTCCCCCCTCTTTCTTCTCTCCCCCCCTCTTTCTTCTCTCTCCCCCTCTTTCTTCTCTCTCCCCCCTTTCTTCACTCCCCCACTTTCTTCTCTCCCCCCCACTTTCTTCTCTCCCCACCCTTTCTTCTCTCCCCCCCCTTTCTTCTCTCCACCCCCCTTTCTTCTCTCCCCCCCTTCTCTCCTCCCCCTTCTCTCCTCCCCCTTCTCTCCTCCCCCCCTCCTTTTCTTCTCTCCTCCCCCCCCTTTTCTTCTCTCCTCCCCCCCCTTCTTCTCTCCTCCCCTCCCTTTTCTTCTCTCCTCCCCCCCCTTTTCTTCTCTCCTCCCCCCCCTTTTCTTCTCTCCTCCCCCCCTTTTCTTCTCTTCTCCCCCCCCCTTTTCTTCTCTCCTCCCCCCCTTTTCTTCTCTCCTCCCCCCCTTTTCTTTTCTCCTCCCCCCTTTTCTTCTCTCCTCCCCCCAATTTCTTCTCTCCTCCCCCCCTTTTCTTCTCTCCTCCCCCCCTTTTCTTTTCTCCTCCCCCCTTTTCTTCTCTTCTCCCCCCCTCTTCTCTCCCCCCTTTTCTCTCCCCCCTCTTTCTTTTCTCCCCCCCTCTTTCTTTTCTCCCCCCCTCTTTCTTCTCTCCCCCCTCTTTCTTCTCTCCCCCCCTCTTTCTTCTCTCTCCCCCTCTTTCTTCTCTCTCCCCCCTTTCTTCACTCCCCCACTTTCTTCTCTCCCCCCCACTTTCTTCTCTCCCCACCCTTTCTTCTCTCCCCCCCTTTCTTCTCTCCACCCCCCTTTCTTCTCTCCCCCCCTTCTCTCCTCCCCCTTCTCTCCTCCCCCCTTCTCTCCTCCCCCCTCCTTTTCTTCTCTCCTCCCCCCCCTTTTCTTCTCTCCTCCCCCCCTTTTCTTCTCTCCCCCCCCCTTTTCTTCTCTCCCCCCCCTTTTCTTCTCTCCTCCCCCCCCTTTTATTCTCTCCCCCCCCCCCTCCCCTTTTCCTCTAACCCTATGATGCATTGCTCCACAATAATCATACATTTGGCTCTAGTATCCGAATCCAGAGGAAATGGCGAACCGGAGAATCACTCGGGAGACTTTTGATGTCGTCGTGCAAGACAAGATGAAGATGTACCGGTTGAGTCTGGATGAAGCTGTCCAAGAAACGATTCGGCAGTTTCAGCTGGAAGGTACGTTTACACAACTCATATTAAACAGAATTACACACACTGGATCGTAGTAACTATTACAAAGGCAATCTGCAGCCTGTTCACTTGAACGTAGGTTAGTACTGTTTAGTAAATCTGAGCCATTGTGTATAAAGCTCTTTCATTATGAATTTCACATCTTTCTCAAATATCAACTTCATCCTTTGTCTGATCTTATGATATGGTGATTCATTCGGTTACATACGGCACACCTGTGAGCACGTGATGTGCATTCGGGACAAGGGTTAATACACAGCTCGCAAGCTGGCCCATTTTTCACCTTCGCAACGGCCCCTCAAATGAACAATATCTCCCCTCAATCCGTCCCCATGTGCTATCTGTCACGAACAGCACACAAGTGAGCATGTAACTTAGATATGCAGCCAGGGTTAATACACATGGCTACTCTAGCCAACTTGCCTATCTCCTCCGCAAGGTACTTTCAATAAGTTAATATTAACTCCTTACTCAATTTCAATCATATCTATCTACTGCCACCACCGAGAAGTATGCAAAATGGCTATTGTATCTGCCAGGGTCTCGGGTCCCTCTATTATCGAAAAAATGATGCACTTGACACACAAATATCTTTGACAAAATGTGTCCGAAGATCTAAATACTTTCAACAAAGCGTGTTCATTCAGAGCCTCAAAGCATTGCTTATTAAATAATTGTGTAATATATATAAAAATACAGTGCTTAGATTACAGAAAGGATTACAAGAACACACAGGTACAATAAATGCAAAACTGTTTCTTACAATAACAGGATAAAGCCTAAAACAGAAGTCCCTATACAGTACGTTACCATATTTCTCTGGTCACCCCCCCCCCCCCCCCTCGAGAGGTCGCTGGCGTAAAAATATGAAAATTCACGTTTGATCCCAAACACACATCTGTTGAATTATGATTTTCATAATATCTTGCTAAGACTTGTGTACTATTTTTTCCCCCCCATTGAAACATCATAAGCCCACCACTGTCATAAATCAGCTGCGAGGTTGACGATTTTACAGCAGAGAAAAAAAAAACATTTAATTTCTTGCCTCAATATATAAACGCACTCAGAACTTCCTTTCCCTAATACTTAGACGCATGTGTGTCATATCTATAGATTCAGGCGATTATGACAGATGTAACAAGATTAATTTTGATCGTCTTGCTCCTAAATTTGAGTGACAAATGGATATCTGTCCTTGGCACCTCTTACCCATGTAGTATGTGGGCTAATTGCCTGCGTCTCCTTACAACGATTACAGATATCTGTAATATGACAAATTCCAAAAGCACATTATTTAAATAAAAAAATATCACCATTAGTTGATAACCAAAACAAACGTGTGTGTGTGTGTGTGTGTGGTTTTCATCCCTCTAAGGAAGTAGATACCAATGAAAATATCAGGTGACCTTAGAGAATATATTAAATATTATAAGAAGAATAAATAAAAACGAAATTCCTTCAATGATTTATATGCCCCTAAAGTGGCCTGCATGTTGGGCTGCGTCCGATCGCGCCAAATCGAAACCAATGTAGGCCTATGCGCATGTGCATAGTGCGCACTGTAACGCCGACGTGTGGCGAGACAAACTTGTTTGTCTTTGCCGCTCGACGGCCAGGTCACGTGAGTGGTTCGCCCAATGAGGTCAAACCAGCTCCGTGACGTCATGGCTGCCCCCTCGACACGTCTTCCCACCGCTTCCGCATGCAGGACAGAGATCTATCCTGCTGCAGACGAGCATGACGCCTTGCAAACACAACCGGCATGTACGAGGCGTTATGGCTTTGTGGAGCATCTGGATTTGTGAATCTACCTAATCAAGATCTGTTTGGATTGAGCTTTGTGTTTTATACCTTATCTGATTCGGTAGTTTCAACTAGAAAGTACATTTGCATAAGTCACAGAGCAACACACCCTGTAAAAAGATATCTTCTGCTATTTTCTGAATGAAGAATACTTCACTATTCCTGCTCTCTCCCAAGATACTATCTTTTTGGGCGGGTTTGCAATTTGTAGAAGGTGGAAAATATAAAAGTAGCTGAATCTGCGTTATTGCTTTCTATCTATATGCTCATACTGTAACATTTTTAATCATTTGCATATGGCATTTCTACCCTTTTATAAACAGGACAGTTGAAGTCACAACCCTATGACCATGTGTACAGTGGCAAAGAAAGATACTCCTATCGTGATCTTCCACGTGATCCTGTGAGCAGCAGCTGGAACATGAAGTCAAGGAGAGATGATATACTACGCCCTTCCTACAATGTGAGCGACTTCGGAGGGGAGCCCTCTTCAGGAAGACTCTATAACACGTTACCAGACCGATGGAGACCTGATGACTCTTTGGGGAAAGAACGCTATTATCGGGAAAACATGGGCGCCTCAGACCCTCAAATTCGTAACATCGATCCTCTCAGACCCCTGGATCGCAGCGACTACCTGCCCAGGGGTGTGGAGTATGGCCAAGGTATGCAATGGGGGCATGTGCGTAGCCCTATAAGGTCTCAAGAGCACGCAATGGTCACTCCACAAATCTGTAGGGATTTTCAGTCTCCATCACAACAGATGGAGCCGTTTCAGAAGAGAAGGGAAGGTTACAGCGTAGACAACGCTGTTCCTCTGCAGGATGTAATCAGGCCACCGGGAACTGTCGGCAAAAAGCCCAAAAGGATTCATCGGGGGACGACAGGCCGTAAGAAGAAATTGTGGAGAGGAGATGGGGTAGGCCAGTTTCAACTTCGAAAAGTAGAACCGTCGGTCGGTGGTGGGGCAGGGAAAGGTGGTGAAATCGCCACCAAGGAGGAAACGAGTAAGCCCATAAAGCAACCTGACACGGAGACACCAGATAAACACAGTGCCACTGACGAATATAGCATGCAGATATTCAAGTGGGCCAAGTTCAACACCGTGAAAAATGATAAAGATCTCTTGAATCAGCACAAAGCTTTGTTCAGGGTTAACACGGAGGCTTGTAAGAGGATCGTGGAATGCTTTAAATGCCCCATGTCCGAGTCAAGGAGGGAGTTCTGCTTCTCTTCTGTTAAGTATTTAAATCATCCCACTCTGAAAAAACCCCAAGTGGATTACGAGCTTCTGGATCTGTTAATGGAAAAACATACGATCAAGGCAAATAATGAGTTTTTTGACGTAATAAAACCATTTGACATGGAAATGATGATAATTCAGCAGCGACTGCTAAGGAGCGCTATTCCATTGCTCATAGCCTGTAACACTTATGAGCTGAAGCATTCTATCCTCAAAGATGAACGACAACTGTCCAGTGTCCTCCAGAACACGGTGTCTCTGTGCCGGAAATCCATTGTGCTCTTGGGGCAGACTTTCTCGATGGCTACCATCGCCAGGCAGTGTAACATTTTGGACTCACTAGGGCTTCAGGGAATGGAGCTGAAGCCTTCTGACTGCCCCAATTTCAACAACTCGTTCCTCTTTGGGAAGGAGTTCATGGTGCAGCTGAAAGCTTGGCTCAACAAAAGCGGTCACAGGATGAGCTTAAAAACCAGGACCCAGCCTGCTATAGATGGCAGAGAGAAATCTAAACCTAAAGCGACAACCAAGAGCAAAGGTAGGTTCTGCAAACAAACACCCTTTCCCTGCCATTGGCGCCAGTAACACCTTGCGTTTTCACATCAACCAGTATGTACAAATTATGGGTTTGCAAAGTGGTTCAGAAAGCCCCCGGAACAGAGTAAAAAAAGGAAATAAATTTAATTTTCTATCCTAGATTTGAAGTGAACATTTTTACTTTTCTCTTCGATATTAATAATTATTGTGATTTTGTGAAATGTATTATTCTTTTGGGGAATGCCACAATACATTTTAGTCCCCAATGCTTCAGTAATTTGTTTTCACATCTTTGCCTGCAGAGGGATCTGGCATGGCTCTTTGGCAATCAGTGGGTTAACTTGGGTGCGCCAACTTTTTGCCCTGCACCCCCCCTGCCTGCTCTCCCCCACCCCTCGCTTTATATCAATGAAATGACGCTGTGGGGTCATGTGACGTCACGTGACCCTGCAGCGCCACTTGATGCCGCGTTGCCATGGCAGCACTTGATTGCCCCGAAGCCGTCTGAACCAAGGTAAGTGAGTTACTGAGGCCTCGCGCTGTTCCCCGGCATTTAATTTAAATGCCTTGGGAAGACGTGGGGCCTCTTTAACTGACACGCACCCCTGTGTTAACTGACAGTATAAGTATTTGCAGGGCACAAGGTTACTATGAACTGTGAGAACTGCTCCTTCACGCAGTGTCTGCTAAACTTCCCTCCCGTGTAGAACACAAATAAGGCCCATGTCATTTTAAATGCTTAGGATAAGTGAAGGGGGAACCATTTTAAGATTGGAAGGTTGTGACTTCAGTTAACATAGCTGGTGAAATAGCTGGTGGTGCATTCACGCACTTAAACTGCGCACAGAGGGTCAGGCACAGACCTATGTAGAGGAGATATCCTAACGCACCATGTTTTGCAGCTCGGAGTCAGGCTCCCTACGGTGCAGAGGTTAGAAAGCAGTAAGTAGATTGATTGTTCAACCATCTTTATTTTTATACGAATAACTAAAAATCGAATTTGATTTATTTTGTAAGAAAAACTATCGGCCGACCCGAAGGTCATTGCAACAATAGACGAGCTCCTGGAAAATGCTGTGAAAGGAGAAAACCCGGAGGGGGAAAAGCCAGCGTTCTGGTAAGTAAGCACATTGAGGAGGATGGGAGGGAAGCGGGGGCTGGCATGATGGTCAGCTGGAACCATCGATGGAGAAGAACTGTGAATGTGCAGTTAGGCCTCGGTCCCAGTGTCTACTGCTGCGCTCGCTTGTAGCCATCGCGATGTGTTACCAGATTTTCTGCAGACAAAAATGTTGAGTTTTCTTGTGACGACGGAGCGAACCAGCCACGTGACATCAAGGCTACGGCCACAGTCCTCGGCTCACTTGCAGCAGTGAGGACTGTGGTCGTAGCCTTATGAGCTAGGCAGTCTGTGTTTCAGTGTACATAAGTAGAGGTATCACTAGTTAACGGCCAATAATGCAATAAGTCCCACTTAGGTCCAACATGATAATGGTCGTGATCTGTTTAATTAATAAAATCAAAATAAATCATTGGTACCCCAATCAAAAATATAGGCAAATATTTCTAAGTCTCCCCCACCCCCAAAAAAACTTGTGTCCATAGTAACCAAATGATTCTCCGCGTTTTACCAGATGTATTTTGTGATCAGACGGTTTAGGAAACTTGTATGTATAGGACAATTGCCAACCTCCAATTTGCATATTTTTGGATTGTAATTAGGATGCCAGCGTTGATCACATGTTATATCCTCCCCTTGGTTATCTCCTGAAATACAATAGTCATTGTAACTGGGCAGGGTGCGTGGTTGCTGTAATTGTACATAGAGGCACATAAAGGGTGCACTTCCAACATTTCTTCTTTAATTTTTTTTTTTTTTTTTGCGGTCTCATCTTTAAACATCTAATGTTTGCAGTTGTCATTGCTAATTTAATGCAGCATCTCAAGTTTTTCGGGGTCCAAAAGACTAGCGATGCTTTAAAACGAGTTTACTTAAATAATAGTTAATTGTTTGAGACGTTTGAGTTAAGTAGAGAAGTTTTTTTTTTTAAATTGTATTTTCAGGTTTTTGTTTAACGTGGACAGCGATGAATATAAATATTATCGTCAGAAGTTGGCAGACTTCCAGATATCTAAAGGAAGGATATTGGAAGAAACCACTCAAACCAGAAAACTCAAGAGGTCCCCGGAGGAGCTGGATTCTGAGGCGGTGAGGGCCATGCTGTATGCGAGGAAGGCTGCAGCAGTGAGGAATAGGATTTTCAAGAGCTTGGCATACTCAAGAAGGCAAAGGCTGGGGAGGAAAAAAAACCAGCCGAAGCCATCAAAGTCTCCTGTGAAAATGGAGGCCACACAGGTGTCATCTGCCTCAGATGCAAAAGTCAGCAGAGATAAGCAGACACAGGACCAACCTTCTACAGCCACTAACGCAGAACCACCGGCTCCAGCAATCACTGAGGTTTCTCCGGAACCGTCAGCAAGTATTCAGAACGAGCTGTCTTCAGATCAACAGTTATTGGATGGTAGGAAGATGACCATTTGAGCTTCTGTGTCCCCAGAGATTTTTTAACCCCTTTAATTCTGGAGGGGCGAGAAACTACTTGCATTGCTGGCATCAACAGCAATCAGCACTTCCTTTCTGTACAATAGATTTTATTCATAGATACATTTTGAAACTGCTGATCGCACTGTCGTGTAGTGCCCCTATCGGCATCATCACAGTTTAATGAGCAACCCCCTAAGCCTCAAAGCACAACTGCAAGGGAAAATTGTAATGCCATCATATCTAGGGATTTAGCGATAGAAAAGGGGGTTACACTTGGAAGAAGAAAAAAAGCTGAATCATAATATGAATTTGGCTCTTAATGCATTTTGCGTATGTAAATGGGTGCACAGTTTAGAATGGTCACCAGAGTAACACTGGGCAGGATTAGTAAAGTCCAAATGGAAGTAATTCTGTAAGACTCCCCTAAAATGTCCCACATCAGTTTTTCCAACATGGGAAACTCCTGAATAATGTAACAATACAGTAGATGTGAGGATGTGCATCTGTTCTTGTTTTATGCTTGTACCGCACTTGTCCTGAACTATCCTGTTTTCATAGTTGATGCAAAGACCAAGGATACAGCTGTAAAGTTGGCTCAGTTTATTGTTAAGATGGGTCCGAAAATTGAGCAGTTAAGCATGGAAAACAGTGCAAGCAACCCTGAATTTTGGTGAGTTTCTCTGGGATAGGCTGTGCCGTTTAGAGGACATTTGACGATGGTCAATCCAATTGAAATCACATGGTTCCTTGGGACTTGGACAAATTGCAGTTTCTATCCCTCTCTTCCAGACACACAATTAATATATCTTGTAATCTCTGCAATCCGTTGCAGTTATTTGTGACTTTACAAGGGGCTAAGTGTCCTTTATGTTGTTCACCAAAGGTTTCTACATGAGAAGAGTAGCCCAGCTTACAACTTCTATCAGACGAAAGTGCACGAGTTGCGGAATGCAGTGGAAG
This sequence comes from Ascaphus truei, assembly GCF_040206685.1. Taxonomy (NCBI): domain Eukaryota; kingdom Metazoa; phylum Chordata; class Amphibia; order Anura; family Ascaphidae; genus Ascaphus; species Ascaphus truei. The sequence continues at coordinate 31,328,303 of NC_134490.1, forward strand.
AGGGGACAGGCGAGGATGATGATGATGCGGTGGTGGAGGAAGACGGAGATTTGGAGAACATAAGAACGGGTGAGGTCCCGCTCCTGGAGGATGCAGAGATTGAAGCAGAGTGTGAGGCGGGAGAGGTTCCCCCTGGGGAAAACCCATTAACTGCTGCATTCACCAAAATGCCCACGCCTTTGCGCCCACCAATGCCACGGAAAAGGATCAAAACACTGAAGGTTGACATGCTGCCACCCAAAATAGTGTGTCTGGTTGAAGAGCCCAAAGGTAAGAGGCATTATTGTAATATTGCATAGCTATGACAGCGGGCATGGCTCTCACCACAATGCAGTAAACCAGGGTTTCAGGTTTTTGATTTTCTGATGTTCTGTTGCAGCCTATGGGATTTCTCTCTCACTGCTGGCTGATTTACATTCCTGATAATTATCCCTCGTAGTTGCAGTACTGAATTGTTTGAGATCTTTACACTCACTTTTCTAATGTTGACTCAAACAAAGTTGCTGGACATAACTTTCTGAAACTTCAGTTTTTGAGCTGAAAACGGTTCTGTAAGAATCTTATTTGTGTATTCCACCTGAAAGGAACATTTCCACCTGCTGTTTTTTTGTGAATTTATGCAAAGTTTCCTTTTATTACATGGGTAGGAAGCTGGGGTCTCCAGAGTTTAACTGCATTATTTTTTTGATCCGGGAACCCCCTTGTTAACAAGATAATGGCGATGATGTATCCTTTCCGGGGGAAACAAATTGACGTCAAAATCCCATAGGGATACGGGGCTTTAAACAAGCAGTGTGACAGCACCTTTACGGGGACATGTTCTCTCTAGCACCAGATATGATCATGGCTCAATTTGCAGTCTCAAGATAGTTTACCCGCCCTTTGTATAGACCATGTTAACACCACTGGGCAATCAGTGTTGGTTTTTTATTTTTTATTGTTGATTTCGATTATTTTTATTTTTCTAGTACATGATCCAGTTCGGATTGAGTGTGACCGCCCTCGCGGGTGTGGATTCAACAAGAGGAAAGTGAGGACCAGACACGACTTTGATTTCTATGATTGTAATATTGTTTACACAAATGGAAATCTGACTTAAAAAGGCGCAGGTTGTAGGTCACATTATAGATCTCAGATATGTAGAAATGTTTGTATGTACATTTGGGCCTTAAATTAATTCCTAGAACAGTAACCATAGTTCAATTTTGTCTGCATATTTAGGAGACCATACATTTTCCAACCGGTGACCGCTCTTATGCACCCGAGTCTCTTCTTCAGAAAAGACCCTTCCAACATGCATATATAAACTATAGATCAAGAATAAAGATATAGGGCCTTATTTAATAGGTGGTGTAAAGTCTTTAGGCCTCTTTCTGCCCATACATATGAATGAGTGATAAGGTAACTCGTAATATGTAGGCCTTCTCTTCCCCCTTTCCCCCAAGATCATATGATTTGCTATGAGGATCTATTTGTTGACCCTGAACTGTGGGATCCTCAACCTGAACATATGCATTAAGGACCCATGAATAGGAATGTTAGACCAGGTTTTTGGGGACAACATTTACTTGAGGATTGAGTTAAAAATAAAATCTCTCTCTTGAGTATGAGGGCCAAAGGAGTAATTAAAAAAATAAAAGTATTCCTTCCAGGTAATCTCAAATAAAAGTACTTAGAAACACTTTTTTTATAATTGATTAGTCCGCTTTGCAAAACTTATTTCCAGCTGGTTGTTGTAAGCTTTGCTTGGGAAAATACACTGTAAAATGCATTTGCGCGATGGGAAAAGATTTATTCTTGTGCAGTGACCTGGTTTAGTGTTCTATCTGTAATTGGTGATGTACGTTGAAAATTGGATTTTGCTTTTGAACTCTTTTCTTTTAAAGAAACCAAAGGATTTGGAGTTTGCCAACAAGAAGCTGACGCAGCAGAATTTGGGTTGCCAAAAGATGAGTAAGATGGGACGGAGAGAAGGACAAGGACTTGGAACCGGCGGGTCGGGGATCAAAAATCCCATCAAAGTGTATGTTGCAGGAATTCTTCTTGTTTTGGTCAATGCCTGACATTGCTAACTAAGATCTTTCAGTAGGGAAGGCTTTTAGTGAAATACCACATTGCGATTGAGACAATACAGGGTATGATTACACACAACAGACTAAAAACTGGGGATCTCGACATAGTTAACTGTCTGATTATTTAACCCTTCCACCTCCCTACAAATATTGGTAAAAAAAAAAAAAACACTGTAGGGTTACTACCTGGGCTGGAACATATGTAGAGAAATTGTTGTATAGCATACAGGCTGATGTGTGGCTCAAAGTAGCTCCTGGATAGGGCGGAAATATGCACTAATCTTAAAATGATCTATGTATCTTCTTTCTGTACTGCCCATTTTGGTGATGCATTATACGGATCTCTACTTAGATCCTGCTTTTTGTCATTGAGCAGTAAAGAGGGTTTTTTTTTTTTTTTAAGTTCTTACATTTGATGCAAAAGGACCAAAACCAGTCACCGTTTGGTTTTATTCAGATTTACGCTTTTTCTGAAAATAATTAAAAACGGCTTTTTCTCCATTTTCACAGGAGTTCGATTTCTTCTGGAGGAGGCTTGGGTGCAGAAGGGAGTGAGACAGCAGAGTCCACAAGACAACTTTGATGTTTTCCATCAAAGAATGATGCAAATGTACAAGCAAAAAATAACCAAATAAGTAGGTATCTTTATGAATTTCCATCTTTCATTTCAGATGGCAGCGTCTATCTTCTTTAGTGGTGGTCCGTTTTGCAGAGATTTATAGAATATTTATTTGTAGGCGTTAAATGAGGAAACGGACAACTTACTAAATATGGATGTATACTAAACTTGGGAAGGTTGTTTTGATAAAAGTCCTTTTTAGGCATGGTGCCGTGTGGAATTCATGCTTTTTCCCTTAAGGGGTCTAACCATGTACCCGCTATATACCTTTCATTTTAACAAGGAAGTGGGTTAACATGTCCCCGGTGGGGAATTACCCGAGGTCACTTTCATTCTGCAGAACCTATTTGAGAAGGTGACCGAGAAGCATGGTATAGAAATGCATTGCAAGCTCACAAGGGGGCGGTTTAAATACCCTTCAATGCACATCCCAAACAACTCGTACTACTATTGAAAGTCTGCAATATTCCGCAGATGTGAACTTTAATTCATAATGAGCGGACTCGGTGGCCTCGGTTGTCTGTGTGCTGTTAGCTTGCATGAAGTGGCACAATGTTTGCGTTATGCTTCTGCAATTACCATATCTGAGGCGCAATAAAACTGCTGATTTGCAGTTACATGAAGTGAGGATTTGGAGTTGGTAACATTACACCAGCATCTTCCTCTTACGTGCTCATATATGAATCCCCAAGGCTGCAGCAGATTCTTGCAGCAAACAAGCATTTTGCCATGGTGCAAATTGACTGGTTTCTGTGATTCCCCTTTATCTCCTTGTTCCATCATTTCCATTTAGAAGTGGTCTGTCCTTCCCTCGCAGCCCTTCTGTGGCATCACTGTTCCATTGTCCAGTTTGGGTTCGTGTGAGGATAGCAGGGGTCCTGGAGACCAACACGCAGAGATATTGGTCCCTTTTTTTGAGAAATCAGGAATACCTGTAGGTGTTTTTCTGAAAACAAATTTGATCTATCCGCATTGTTCATGTGGTATGTTTCAGCATCATTTTCCTGGTTGTGACTAATTCTGCAGTCCTTCGCTTTTATTTTTGCTTTTTCCCCACATAGCTCCCTCCAGTGCAAATTGCATTGGCTATGTTGTGAAGTTACAATGAATCTGCTCTTTAAACAATTTGCAATCTGATTTTTATTGACGCAGGGAGCTAGTGACTTCGTTGATGTCACAAGAAGTTCATAATGGATCATAAACCAGGATCTCCTATTTCAGATACAGTGCATAAACATCACACTGCGGAGCTTTGTTCAGCTTGCGCCTTTGCCCCTCCACGGCCAATATCTCTGGGTTTACAACAATAGATGGTCTTTTGAGACTGAACCTCACTCTTCCCAGTGACTTGTACAACCCTTGAAGATGTGTAGGAACATAGAACAATTATTTTGACTTTTTCATTTATTCAAGCCCTGCATTGGGGTTGGAGCAACATCGGCCGGTTAACGTGAGACTGGGAACCATTGCTTGTTGCAAGAGTTTGGGCATTTTCAGTCTGTCACTTATAACCTACTAGCTGAGAGCCCCGGCGTTGCCCGGGATGTTTGTGGTGTGGGTGTGGCATTTGGGTGGGGAGTGGTCCACGCGGCCTATGTGCGGTGGTAGTGCTGCTGTGGCTGTACTGATGGTGATTGTATTGGTGTGCTGATTTGGGAGGGTTTGGTGCTGATGTGGGGGTGCGGATGTGGGTGTGCCGATGGGGGAGGTGCAAAGGTGGCGATGTGTGGGTGCTGATGGTGTTGATGGGGGCTGGGAATGGTGGGGAGCCGAGAATGCCAGTGTGCTGGGGGGGCATGGGATACCGGTGTGCTGATGTGGTGGTGCTGGGGTGTGTGTGTGTATACACGTGTGTGTGTATGTGTATACACGTGTGTGTGTATACACGTGTGTGTGTGTATACACGTGTGTGTGTGTATACACGTGTGTGTGTGTATACACGTGTGTGTGTGTATACACGTGTGTGTGTGTATACACGTGTGTGTGTGTGTATACACGTGTGTGTGTGTATACAAGTGTGTGTATACACATGTGTGTGTGTGTATACACGTGTGTGTGTATACATTGTGTGTATGTATATATTGTGTGTGTGTGTATACGTGTGTGTGTATACACATGTGTGTATACACGTGTATACATGTTTGTGTGTGTGTATACATGTTTGTGTGTATACATTGTATGTGTGTGTGTGTGTGTGTGTGTGTGTGTGTGTGTGTGTGTGTGTGTGTATACACGTGTGTGTGTGTGTGTATACACGTGTGTGTGTGTATACGTGTGTGTGTGTGTATACACATGTGTGTGTGTGTACACATGTGTGTGTGTACACATGTGTGTGTGTACACATGTGTGTGTGTACACATGTGTGTGTGTGTACACATGTGTGTGTGTGTACACATGTGTGTGTGTGTACACATGTGTGTGTGTGTGTACACGTGTGTGTGTGTGTGTACACGTGTGTGTGTGTGTACACATGTGTGTGTGTGTGTACACGTGTGTGTGTGTGTGTGTGTACACGTGTGTGTGTGTGTGTACACGTGTGTGTGTGTGTGTGTACACGTGTGTGTGTGTGTACACGTGTGTGTGTGTGTGTGTACACATGTGTGTGTGTGTGTGTACACGTGTGTGTGTGTGTACACGTGTGTGTGTGTGTACACGTGTGTGTGTGTATACACGTGTGTGTGTGTATACACATGTGTGTGTGTGTGTGTATACACATGTGTGTGTGTGTATACACATGTGTGTGTATACACGTGTGTGTATACACGTGTGTGTGTATACACGTGTGTGTGTGTGTGTGTATACATGTGTGTGTGTGTGTATACATGTGTGTGTGTATACATGTGTGTGTGTATACATGTGTGTGTATACATGTGTGTGTGTGTATACATTATGTGTATGTATACCTGTGTGTATACGTGTGTGAGTGTATACGTGTGTGTGTGTATGTGTACATGTGTGTGTGTGTATGTCTCCACGTATGTGTTTGTATGTCTCCATGTGTGTGTGTGTATGTCTCCATGTGTGTGTGTACGTGTACATGTGTGTGAGTATACGTGTACATGTGTGTGTGTGTACGTGTCTACGTGTACATGTGTGTGTGTGTGTGTGTACGTGTACGTGTGTGTGTGTGTGTACGTGTCTACGTGTACATGTGTGTGTGCGTGTCTACGTGTACATGTGTGTGTGTCTACGTGTACGTGCGTGTGTGTCTACGTGCGTGTGTGTGTACGTGTGTATGTGTGTGTCTATGTGTGTGTCTACGTGTGTGTGTTTGTGTCTACGTGTGTGTGTTTGTGTATACGTGTGTGTGTGTGTCTACGTCTGTGTGTGTGTGTGTCTACGTGTGTGTGTGTGTCTGTGTCCCTGTGTGTCCTTTGGCCCGTGACTCCGCCTCAGGGAAGGGGGGGGGGTGGGGGTGGTGGGAAGGAGGGGGGTGGGGGGGAAGGGGAGGTGGGGGGGAGGTGGTGGGAAGGGGGGGGGTGGGGGGGAGGTGGTGGGAAAGGGGGGGGGGGGTGCGGGGGAGGTGGTGGGAAGGGGGGGGGTGCGGGGGAGGTGGTGGGAAGGGGGGGGAGGTGGTGGGAAGGGGGGGGGGGGGGGGAGGTGGTGGGAAGGGGGGGGGAGGTGGTGGGAAGGGGGGGGGAGGTGGTGGGAAGGGGGGGGGGGGTGGGGGGAGGTGGTGGGAAGGGGGGGGAGGTGGTGGGGAGTTGGGAAGGGGGGTGGGGGAGGTGGGAAGGGGGGTGGAGGTGGTGAGAGGTTGTAAGGGGGGAGTGAAGGGAAGGTGAAGGGGGGGTGAAGGTGGGGGTGGAGGGGAGGTGAAGGGGAGGTGAAGGGGGGGGGTGGAGGGGAGGTGAAGGGGGGGTGGAGGGGAGGTGAAGGGGGGGGGGTGGAGGGGAGGTGAAGGGGGGTGGAGGGGAGGTGAAGGGGGGTGGAGGGGAGGTGAGGGGGGGGTGAAGGGGAGGTGAAGGGGGGGGTGGAGGGGAGGTGAAGGGGGGGGTGGAGGGGAGGTGAAGGGGGGGGGGGTGGAGGGGAGGTGGGGGGGGGTGAAGGGGAGGTGAAGGGGGGTGAAGGGGAGGTGGGGGGGTGAAGGGGAGGTCGGGGGGGGTGAAGGGGAGGTGGGGGGGGGGGGTGAAGGGGAGGTGAAGGGGGGTGAAGGGGAGGTGGGGGGGGGTGAAGGGGAGGTCGGGGGGGGGTGAAGGGGAGGTGGGGGGGGGTGAAGGGGAGGTGAAGGGGGGTGAAGGGGAGGTGGGGGGGGTGAAGGGGAGGTGGGGGGGGTGAAGGGGAGGTGGGGGGGGTGAAGGGGAGGTGGGGGGGGGTGAAGGGGAGGTGGGGGGGGGGTGAAGGGGAGGTGGGGGGGGGTGAAGGGGAGGTGAAGGGGGGTGAAGGGGAGGTGGGGGGGGTGAAGGGGAGGTCGGGGGGGGTGAAGGGGAGGTGGGGGGGGGTGAAGGGGGGTGAAGGGGAGGTGAAGGGGAGGTCGGGGGGGGTGAAGGGGAGGTGGGGGGGGGGGTGAAGGGGAGGTGGGGGGGGGGGGTGAAGGGGAGGTGAAGGGGGGTGGAGGGGAGGTGGAGGGGAGGTGAAGGGGGGGTGGAGGGGAGGTGAAGGGAGGTGAGGGGTGGGTGAGGGGAGGTGAGATGAAGGGGGGTGAGGGGAGGTGAAGGGGGGTGAAGGGGGGTGAGGGGAGGTGAAGGGGGGTGTGGGGAGGTGAAGGGGGGTGTGGGGAGGTGAAGGCCGCTCCCTCACCCGTCCGGCCGCTCACTCACCCGTTCGGCAGCTCCCTCACCCGTCCGGCCGCTCCCACGTGGAACTGAGGCGGGAGGCAGCTTGTTGTGGCCGGTCCCCCGCTGTGTCCCGGGCGCTCGCCGCTGACTGTAGCGGCGCCGGGGGGGGGGGGAGGTGATTTGAAGGGGGGTGAGGGGTGGGTGAGGTGTGGGTGAAGGGGGGGGAGGTGATTTGAAGGGGGGTGAGGGGAGGTGAAGGCCGCTCACTCACCCGTCCGGCCGCTCCCACGTGGAACTGAGGCGGGAGTCAGCTTGTTGTGGCCGCTCCCCCGCTGTGTCCCGGGCACTCGCCGCTGACTGTAGCGGCGCCGGGGGGGGGGGGGAGGTGATTTGAAGGGGGGTGAGGGGTGGGTGAGGTGAGGGGTGGGTGAAGGGGGGGGAGGTGATTTGAAGGGGGGTGAGGGGAGGTGAAGGCCGCTCACTCACCCGTCCGGCCGCTCCCACGTGGAACTGAGGCGGGAGGCAGCTTGTTGTGGCCGCTCCCCCGCTGTGTCCCGGGCACTCGCTCCTCCGCTGACTGTAGCGGCGCCGGGGGGGGGGAGGCTGATTTCGGGGAGGAAGAGGCGGAGGCTCCGGCGGGTATGTGAGGGCCCCCCCCCCCCCGGGTTATACATGCTGCTAATGTACACCCCCCCCCCTACTGTGTGTGTGTGTGTGTGTGTGTGTGTGTGTGTGTGTGTGTGTCCGTGTGTGTGTGTATATCCCTGTGTGTGTGTTTTTGTCCCTGTGTGTCCTTTGGGCCGTCACTCCGCCTCAGGCCAATGAGAGGAGTGCGGGGGCGGCCCAAGGGACCAATGAGATTTCCCCTAGGGACACCGGACATCCAGCAGGCAGGCATGCATGCAGGCAGGCAGGCAAACATACAGTGCTTTCACTAATATAGTATAAGATGCCAATTAAATAGGGGCGCGGCATAATTGCCACCAATGTCTTTTGAAATAAGACATAGTTGGGGTAATGTTTACTGCACCTCAAATGATGTGTTTATTGGCAGCGCAAGAGTGTGAACTCTTAGCATGGGTCTTGGCAAGGAATCTGGGCCACATCACACTAAATGATTTCTAAGTGTGAGAATATTCTGGTGCCAGCCTTGTTTGGTGGACACGTTGTTGCCATTGAGCCCTGCACTGCGTGTGTTATGAAAGGTGACCTTGCCCTTTAAGAGCGAGGAAAGCCTTTGCAGGGTTGAGCTTGGCTTTAGTATGTTCATTTATTTTACTGCTGTGCAATAGTCACCAACTTCCTTTCTGTTTCAGTTTTGCAGGACCTCTCTGAAGACCACAGAAACCCATGAAAAATGTTTTTGCTTCTATAGATGTTTGGGGTCACAATATTTGACCTTTTTTAGCTTTCTTTAAATATCATTATAGATGATCTCCCTTTATTTTTGCATATTTACAGTATTTGATGTAGAAAGCATGGTTTTTAGTGTTATTGATGGGACGTAAAGGGGGAGGATGAACTTTGTTCGAGAACTTCAATAAAAACTGTCATCTTCTACTGTTGCGCATATTTATTTTTGAGAAGCGATCTAGTGTGTGTGTTTCTAACACCATTAATACATTTTAAGTAGCAAGACCTAATGCAGAAGAGCGTGTCCATTATTTTACAGTAAGTAGGGGAACCCTTATCTGTTGCTAGCTTCTATTTCAACAATAACTTCAGAAGAAATACTAGTAATTCTAAAAGAGAAAGTGAGGGGTGAAATGTTCCATTTTGAAGACCCTCTTCCCCCACCCCTTATTCATTCATATATTAAAGATCATATTCATACCACGAAGTTTGGTCTTGCAAATGTACTGAATACTTTATCTTATCAGGCTACGGCTCCAGTGAGCGTGTGCATATGCGCAGCAGAGTAGGCAGACGTAAAAGTTGTGGTCAGTGGACTCGCCACTCACTGACTTTCTGCGATGGGATGCATGATGAGGGGGCGTGGCCAGGAGTCTTCTTTCTCATTGGTTGAACTGTAACTCCCTGTGATTGGCTTTAAAACATCTGCGCTATCATTGGTTTACAGGAAACCATGTGACACCGTCACCACAAGAAAAGACAAAATCATTGTCATTACAAAATGTGGTCGTGCATTGTGCTTTCTACAGGCAGCTACTGGGCCCAGCTTCATAGAGGGCCGGATCTTGTTCGTGCCTCGCGTGCGAACAGTGGGGACGAGACATTAGGACTGCTGTAACCTCACAAACGTGTACTAAAGTTACAGAAACCATGATTTGTTTTGTTGAAAACAAACATACAGTAATAACCAAAAGGAGCCTCTTGCGTGCACATTGCTCTCCAACGCCTTAAACATGTTTCTCTGGCTACATGGAGTAGATTTATCAGGATTCAACCTGGTGTTAGCCCTTAAGTCAATGGGCATTAATTCCTGTTTGGGTGCATTTAACCCATAATGCAGTTTAAATTAATGTGGGGCCAAGTGTGTTCCATATCCAGAAATTGACATAGTTTGTTGAGAAATATTATTAATGCATCACTATAAAAAATACAAAAAATAGTCCTATAGTGCATAACTTGATTCCTTTCTGGCCCAGTTGATTTCTTCTTTGGTCTCTTCTTCTGAGGGACTGCTGACATCTTCAGGGGGTGCAACACACTTCTGGACCAAAGTTTTGCTGTACATAACACATACATAGAGAGTAATGAGTAGGACAGACACACATACAAAAACATTCGCTAGCTTCGCTCCCACCAAAATAATCCAACCACCAAGTTCCAATGAATCCCAACCCTCATCTCTACCTTTAATCACTGGAACCACTTTTCCCAAATAACATAACCTGGTCTAGTTGCAGAGTAATACTCTTTCTGTCCTTCTATCATAGAGCCAATAACTTCCCTAGAGAAAACTCGTATTTCTACTCCCTTCGTAACCAATTTCTTATAGTTTTACAAATGTCTTATAACATATTGTTCTTTTCCCAAGGGGTTAAATATAACTCGTATTCCTGGGGTGCAACCTATTGGGTATAGATAGTACATTGGGTTACATTGCACATAAGATGTGGGCTTTGTTTACCAGGATTCTATTATATAACAAGTGTGCATATATGCTATATACAGGATAATAAAAACCCAAACAGAAAAATTATGGCTAAACAAGCTATATCTGTTACTACCTTATCATCCTGATGGACACCACTTATATAAACCTAATAGAATATACATTGTAATTAAAATAATAAAACCTGTAAAAAGAGTTATTAAAAAGTTCAAAGTTCATATGTTGAGGTCCGGATTTCTGCCTATGAACTTTTCTCCCTCATTGGTTAGTGCCGGGTTTTATTATAACCCCAAAACACCAACTGCTGTGTCTTTAGGCCTTCCCTCCTGTGTTGAGGTTTAATTTGAAGCGACTGTGGGTGCACTTGCGTAACATGGATCCAGGAAAAATATTTAGACGGAGTAGAATCTGGAATGCGCCTCTCCACTCTAGATGAAAAGCGTTTTTGCGTAGAATATACTTGAGCCAGTCACCTTTATTTAGGTGATGTTGCTTCATCTAATTGGAAGGACTGCACCTGGACATAAGACACTCAAACAATTGCATTAGTTTCACACAATAGACGCTGATTAAACCGTCTGTTAGAGCATAATCATGCAACATTAAATCTACAAGGTACCTGGGGTGACCATTGATCTATCCATGAGAATAGTTTTTTCTGATAGACAAGACAGCAACAATACCCCTCCTTTTGTTCACATCTTATTTTAATTTGAACAATATCACACAAAAAAATAACAGCATTTAAAATATAACCTTAATGGCTTAAATATAGTTGCTTGATGTGTAGCAAAACTAACCTGAAACCTTTTGGGTATAAAATTTACATTAAAAACCTCAAAACCCTACTGAATATAAATATAATCTGCCATAATCTTCTGACAGAAACTTTTAAATTATAAAATAACATTGGTTTGCTGAGAGAACAACCTGTAGCATAAAAAAATTATAGACACAGATTTAAAGGTGGGACATATTTGGAGAGAAAAAAAAATAGTTAAGTTATAAAACATTAAATATTTGATCAACTTTGCAGAAAAATAATTCCATATAGAAAACTACATTAGTCAGTTTAGAACTGTTTGTCCATCTCCGGCCATACAGCAAGCAGAAATAACTTTCTGGGCATCCTGCCAAAACCTCGGAACAGAACAGAACAGATTTTTTTTTTTAATTGTTAATTACTGGAGTTTAACATACACTGCAATACAATTTGGGACAGCTTAAAAGATGAAGCTCCTCACACAGCCTGATACAGAATAAAATTTTACTGGTATTCAAAAATTAAAACTGGATTTTTGTTAAACAGAAAATTATAGGCTTAACATATACTTTAAACAGTTTATAGTTACTGGTTACACACAAAAGGATCAAAAGTAATACAAACAAAAATTACCAAGACAAAACAATGCAAAACCGTTTGATCCTGCCTGCAAACTATATTAATAAAAAATGTCCTCTTTCCCCATATTATAACTAACTTTTTAAAACTAATTTAAAAATACTGAGCTTATAGTTAGCTTTGTGTCTAGAATATGTTCTGCCTGTTATTTCTATATAACATATTCACCTGATTCTATCTGTGGAAATTTAGAGGAAAGAATTGTAATTCTGGTTAAGGAAATAAATCGCCTGGCCAGTACGACAAATATCCTTATTATTCCAGTGGCCTGACTGTTTACAAAAAGATGGTAAAGATCAAAATTACCTTTCCGAATTCATCCTTTCTTTATCCTCCTTTCTCTCCACGGGCACCCAAACTCTCCTCTGCCCAGTGTTAATTTAGTTTGTGTTGTAGTGGGGGAATACACCTTTAAAAATTAAATTTCAACATGAGCAATTAATTATATTCATATTTTACAAACACTTGCAAGTTCCTGGATAGTAATTTTATATACATACAATAAACCAACATTCATATTATTCAATGCACATAAAACTTTCACATGGATAGGATTCACTCAGATTCTTACAAACACACACACACACACGGATTATTCATACGATCAACCTTTTTACCATATTCATGCCTAAAAATCTAATAAAACATTCTGAGGGAAAAAGAAACCTATACCTACTGTAATCTTGTTTTCCACTCAGATTTGCAATACATAAAACTCCCTGAATTTTTCAATCCAGACGGGTAATTTATTATTAATTCAACTCAATATACACTCATACTCTATTAATCTAGCACAAATAATTTGGGTTTGCATGTCTTAAAATTAAATTGGAAAAATTATATTTTCTGTCTTTCTCTTTGATTAACTTTCTGACACTTGCTAATGATATTTTAACCAAACAAACCATCTCTGTAACTTGTCCTATAAAACAAAATCTTATTGTTTCAACTTTCTAATTCCTTCTTTTACACGACCTGTCTACAATATTCTTTTACTATTCTCCGTCTCCTGTACCTCCAATCAACATTGCTATGACTTTCCTGTGTAACAATCACTGAAGAGGAAAAAAAAGGTGGGGGCTATCTTAGTGCTGCTTATAAATGCAGGCAAGGTAAGCAGGTAAAGATCAATATCCATCCGCTCCGTAAAAAAATATATAGAACTCACCAGCAAAGAAGTTAAAAACTAATTTATTAAGGCTACATAAAAAACAAAATAAACAAACAGTACAAGTAGTCTCCCACGCGTTTCACGCCCACTGTGGCGCTTTTTCAAGGAGTAGTGAGCTGGGGGTGGTTCTTGGTATTTAACACACATCCCCATCATGCAAGACAGCTGTTGTAAATAATTAATTACGTTTGTCTTGCAGAAAGAAAAGAAACAGACACAGGAAGAATGGAAAAAGAAAAGATGAGAAATAATAAAAATAAAGAAAATGAGGAAGAAAAAACCTTACTGTGGGAATTCAATCCACAGAAATAACATTTATAACAATAAAAAATGTATATATTGTAAAAATAAATCAAATAAAGTAAACAAATAACAAATTAAGCAATAACTGCAAATGATATATGGAAAAGGATGGCAGTATCAAAATAATGACACTAATAATCTGGGCTCGATGCCTACCTTCCTCTCCCGAGTAATGCCTTGTGGTGAGTTATGTCCTGCACTAAGCAGAGAGCACTTACCACAATGTCGTACTCGTAGAGTCTCGGCCACACTCAAATATTAATTATATTTGGCCAGTATTGTGAGATTATTATAAAGAAAGGTCACTCAGAGTTTGTATAAGATAAGGTTTGTCATTTATTGTATCACAACAATATTCAGAAATATCAGAAATATCACAACAAGCTTCTTATAAGCTGATGGCTAGCAGTTACAGTATGTTATCAATCCATTCCTAACTATGCAGAGATTATATAGTTATATATGCATTGTCATACTCACAAACCAAAAGATATTACGATAGGTCAGCCAGTCTCAGCTCAAGTCTCATTTGTGGCTTGCCACTTAAGTTCGGTTCTGGTTTTAACATGGAGTCGTGCAAACCTATTATAGTATCTCCTGTTTGCTGCGTACGTGTGACACGTGTCATGTGTCCATGCTCTGTGGTTTGTGACGTATATTGTTTACCATCAGACATTACAGTTACTGACTTATGATATATTTCATAATTTACTGTTAGACCACAGCGTATTTACCGGTGTTAGTTCCTGTTATCATGCCTAAGTAATCTGTCCCAATATCCTGCCATTTCTGAGCAAAACAAGTTATTATTTCTAAGACAAAAGAAGCCAGGATTTTAACATTATGCTCTAAGCTATACTAGGCCTTATAATGATACTATGTATAGGCATACCCCGGTTTAAGGACACTCACTTTAAGTACACTCGCGAGTAAGTACATATCGCTCAATAGGAAAACGGCAGCTCACGCATGCGCCTGTCAGCACATCCTGAACAGCAATACTGGCTCCCTACCTGTACAGAAGCTGTGCGCAAGCGGGGAGACTATAGAGCCTGTTACAAATGTGTTATTTACATCACTTATGCACGTATATGAAGATTGAAGTACAGTACATGCATCGATAAGTGGGGAAAAGGTAGTGCTTCACTTTAAGTACATTTTCGCTTTACATACATGCTCCGGTCCCATTGCGTACGTTAATGCGGGGTATGCCTGTATATATGTACCTGTGACCTGTATTCATTATGCGTTATATGCCAGAAAATACCTGTAATCCATAACACTAATTTGACCAGTAAGCATTATTCAGGAGCAAACAAATAGAATGTTACATCAGAACAATAGCCCCTGTACCAATTCTTGGAAATAATTGAAAAAACTCTCTATCCTGAATCCTATATGAACACAAATGTAATTAAACAAAAAAATATACAATACTTAGGATTTAGTAACATATTAATACATCCCCACAAAGTGAGAACATAAGAAGCATCAATTACTGGCAGATATTTATGATTGGCTAACTAAATTGCTGGATTACAGTCTATAAAGGACATCAAATGTAGATAGCAAGACTTGAGGGGTAGAAAAATACATCGATTGGGACTTAAAGAAAACAGAAATGTAAAACAAATATCTCATTGAAAGAAACACTAAATTAATTAACCCTCAAAAAGAATAAATCAATCAAATCATATCAATCATTTAAAAATATTACATTTACCATTTTGAGGAAATTAAATTTAATACTGTAATGTAAAAATGAATGAAGAAATATATATATGTATAACCATTAGTAGATAAACAAATAAACTAAATCATTAATTACTTACAGAAAAAGCTATGAAAAAACTCTCAAAAGAGATATACTATAAAAAAAACTTTTCAAATCCCAATCGATGTTTAACCCATTGGGTACCAGAGTATTAAGTGTGAATATCCAGTATGCTTCACGCCTATGAAGCAGATTGGCTCTATTACCCCTCCTAAAGGGTGGCTTCACATTTTCCAAAGCAATACATTTAAAATTGATTAAGCTCCCTTTCTGACAAGTGTCAAAGTGCTTGGACACTGGATGAAGTGAATCCTTCTTTATGATCAGTCTCATGCTCCAATATGCGTTGTGGGGCCTTGCTATGACTTTCCTGTGTAACAATCACTGAAGAGGAAAAAAAGGTGGGGGCTAGCTTAGTGCTGCTTATAAATGCAGGCAACTGCGAGAGGGACAGAGTTGACTTCTACATATTTAGTCCCTAATTTTCCTTGTAATTAATATAATTTGGAGTTATCTTATTTCCCCGACACCCTCCTTTTCTTCAATATAACTTTTTCCCTAACTGAGGGGGACAGATTGTCAAGAGAAAAATACTTTATTTTCCTAACTTTCTGCTGTGCCTGAGTGTTAATTGAGGGACCTGTATATCCATGTGCCATACTGTATTTGTCCCCTGGACTGTTCCCTGTCCTGTGAACAGTCCCTAACAGAGGTTAATTCTGCCTAGAGTCCATCTCCTCCCCCCTCTCTGTGTAAGAGACATTTCAACAGGGGGTGGTCTAGGGGGCTCAGGGCGTCTTAAAACTGGGACACTGGATTAAATGGGGGGAACATATGGAGGTAATAATTGTCCCGATACCATAGGGGCAGGGGATAGATATACATTTTAAAAATTGTAAAAATGTTCAGTTTGCAGCAGTTCACATCTATAAGGGCAATTTTGATCCATACTGCAGCACATTCGTTCATATACTTATAACACTTTATATATACAAAATAATATAAAATTCTTATCTTAACCAAAATTGCCACCCTATCCGAGACACAATATACAGCCCGTTTCAATTAAACAACAGGGACTTCAACCCTTTGTTATATAACTCAGGGACTTAAACTCTCGATTCTTCTGCCCTATAAAATTTAGATTCGCAGAGGAAAGGTGAGAAACAATAAAAATAAGTTTTACTCACTCTGTCCTGTGCAATTCCCAAATTGTTAGATCTGATCCAACTGATCAGACCTAGGGCAGGCAACCACACTCTCAACTCAGGGAGATTTCATCACAGCACTGAATATTCTTGGTCTCTGAGATGATGGCACGAGCTCGGAGAGGTAAGAACTCAGAGAACACAAAGGCTTGCTGATTTCCTACATCTGTTTAATAATTGGACAAGCGGTATATTTATACAGAAAAGCAGGCAGAAAAAACATTATCAGTTATAAACATCTGCAGTCATAAGCTAAATTCATACATACAGAGTGGACAATTAAGGTTATATTTTACATCTGGAAATGCCATTCCTGACAAGTAACATATTTACTATGGGGTAAAATAAAGTTCAACGGCTATTTAGAGGTGAAATAAGTTTCAGTGGTCTTACTTCCCGAATTTGAGACACAGCTTATCTAAAACTAACAAAG
The DNA here is from genome assembly GCF_040206685.1 of Ascaphus truei. NCBI lineage: Eukaryota > Metazoa > Chordata > Amphibia > Anura > Ascaphidae > Ascaphus > Ascaphus truei. The sequence continues at coordinate 31,345,079 of NC_134490.1, forward strand.
CTAAAATATTTAACCATATCGGTCCCTGAGAAGAATAAAGCTGGCATATATTGCTTTAACCTTTTCAGTCCCTGAAGGGGACAAAACTGGCATATACAATTTTTAACCTTTCACTGAACGTTGTTGAATAATGCTTACTCTAAAGCAGTTCAATGAAAAAGATTCAAGAATGTCTTTGAGAGTAAACCCGATTCCAAATGAGTGAGACTGCCTTACAGGGAGTGAAACTTACTCAAAAGTGAGTCAGGGTACTTTCCAATGAGTGAGACTTACAACTAATAAGTTGGCCTCACTCCAAATGGGTTAGACTACTTTGCAAACAGTGGGATTTACCAGTTCTGATGCAGTTCGCAAAGGAACACACTCCCCTCAGCTAAGAATGTTTACCTTCCTGAGAACTGCGCGCTAATTCTCTGTCCAGAGAAAACGTGCACTGAAGACTGTCTCTCTCGACCTCGCTTTCAATTGGACACACGTGGATTCTCTTCCCGCCCAACTGCTCACATCGACCCCCAAGCTGAACTGGCTGGCTGCTCTGCATACAAAGATGCCACAAGGAAGAAGGTTCTCCACATGGTCATATTTAATAGATCCACACTAACCCTGAGGGAAGTACTTTGGGTAGTGGAGACATCACTTACGGCCCACCTGAGAGCACGTGACCTGCATGCGGGACAAGGGTTAATACTCCGCTTGCAAGCGGTCCCACTTTTCACCTTCGCAAAAGATTCCTCATAGAGACAATATCTCCCCTAAAGGACAAGGATTAATACACAGGCCGCAAGCTGCCCCAACTCTTCAGCTTCGCAAAAGTCCCTTAGATGAGTAGCATCTCCCCCATATACCACCTGTCACAAACAGCACACAAGTGAGTACGTGACTAAGGCCTCGGCCAGGGCTCCTGCTGGCGTGCGGAGGCACGCTGAGGCTCAGGGAAAGCGGGTGCTTTCCCTGGCCTTAGACAGCGCGCCATCTGGGGGCGTGTCGGCGGGCCAGTGACGTCACGGAGCTGGTTCGCCCTCATTGGGCGAACCGCTCACGTGACCGGCCCTGCGCTCTGGCGAGCGCTGAAATATAAAATTCTGCTAAGACCTACGCTTCCACGCGCTTGCGGAAGCGTAGGCGAGCCCCTACTAAAGCCGCTCTCATTGCGGTTGTAGGGGCTCACAGGTAAGTACAAGCGCGCCTCAGCACGCGTCAGCACAGACCATGCCCGAGGCCTTAGATATGCAATCGGGGTTAATACACACAGCTACTAGCCAACTCACCTTTTGCATGCACCAGGTACCGCCAATGAGTTAATATTAACCCCTTACTCAATTGCAATCATATCTATACGCCGCCGCCGCCGCCACCCGAGATATTTATGCAAATAAAAGATCTTAAATTAATGTTTTCTAGGGTCTCCGGTCCCTGTTTATAATAGAAAAAATATGCACTTAACACCCACACAAATCGGTTGTAGCAAAATGTGTCTGAAAATGTAAATACTTTCTCCAGAGCGTGCAACAGCTCATTCAGAGCCCAAAGCATTACTTATTAAATGTTTTAATATATATAAAAATACAGTGCTTAGATTACAGAAAAGGGACTACAAGAACATACAATTACAATAGATGCAGAACAGTTTCTCAAAATAAAAAGGATTTAACATAAAAGAAAGCCCTGTACATTACCAGATGTCATATGTTTTCTACCAGAGAGGTCACTGGTAAAGAAGATGAGATTTCACGTATTTGGTCTTAAATACACCTCTGTTGAAATCTCATACATTGCGCAGACTTAAATATTATTTTTTTCCCTTGGAAACCACATAAGCCCACCCCCTGTCGTAAATCGGCTGTGAAATTTACAGTTTTACGATAGAGTTTAAAAAAACCTTTACAAACCAGCGTTTGAAAGCCTTCCCTCAGCAGATACATACCCATAATTTCACTTCTCTAATACCTACACACACGTGAGCTACATTAATACATCCAGGCGCTCGTGGCGGACGCAACAAGACTAAATATGACCGTCTTACTAAACCTGAGCGACAAATTCATATCTGTCCCCCAGTTTGTTAAACATGCAGTGTGTGATGTCAGAACATGGCAGTTGGTGACACGATTACAGATGTGCAACTCCTATTATGAAGAGGAGATAACATCACATGATAGTCTCATTTTTAATAAAGACACTCTTTGGTTTAATACTTTCTTAGCCACGCCCTCTGGCCATCCATAAACCCCTTCCAGAGAATGCTTTGAAAAACCTTTGGTTTATGTCAGAGGCCATGTCTATGGTACAACATATGTCCTGATCTTAGACCAGTGGTTTTAAACCTTTTTTTGGTTAGAAAACCCCAGAATTCAATTTTGAAAATCTGGGGAATCCCAACCCTCTCCCCTGTCTTCTCCCCCTATGCGCATACACACACACAACCACACACACACTCTACCACTTACACACACTCTCCTACTTACACACACATACACACACACTCTCTCCCCTTGTCAGCCGACGTGAGCAGGCAGGGAGAGGAAGTATAGCAGTGACCGGGCAGCTGCTGCTGAGCTCGGGAGCCGCCGGGTTACTGCTATGTGTGGGTGCCGCCACGCCGCCGGGCCTGCATGGGAGAGCGGAACCTTTGAAGGGTGCTTGCGAAACCCCTGGGGGTGATAGTAGGTAGGTGCGGGGGTGCGGCCGCCAGGGGGGGGAGCGGGTTGCCTCCTGTCCTGGTGCTCCCTCCTGTCCCGGTGCTCCCTCCTGTCCTGGTGCACCCTTCCCCCGTCCCCTTGGTGTGGGAGATGAGCGCGAGGGAGGGTAGTGGTGATGCACTGCTGGCTGGTCGGATCGCCGGCCTCCCCCTCCCGCCCCCAGGCACTTACATCCGGCGCTGCATCTCTTGCTCCACTTTGTGTGTGTGTGTGTGTCTGAGGCTGTGTGTGTGTGTGTGTGTGTGTGTCTGAGGCTGTGTGTGTGTGTGTGTGTGTGTCTGAGGCTGTGTGTGTGTGTGTGTGTGTCTGAGGCTGTGTGTGTCTGAGGCTGTGTGTGTCTGAGGCTGTGTGTGTGTCTGAGGCTGTGTGTGTGTGTGTGTCTGAGGCTGTGTGTGTGTGTGTGTCTGAGGCTGTGTGTGTGTGTGTGTGGCTGTGTGTGTGTGGCTGTCTGGTGTGTGTGTGTGTGTGTGTGTGTGTGGCGGTCTGGGGAGGTGATGTGCAGGAGGGGTGATGTGAGGTGCAGGGGGTGATGTGAGGTGCAGGGGGTGATGTGAGGTGCAGGGGGTGATGTGAGGTGCAGGGGGTTATGTGAGTAGCAGGGGGTGATTGGAGGTGCAGGGGGGTAATTGGAGGTGCAGGGGATGTGATGTGCAGGAGGGGGGAGGTGATGTGCAGGAGGGGTGATGTGAGGTGCAGGGGTGATGTGAGGTGCAAGGGGAGAGAGTGGTGTGAGGTGCAGGGGGAGAGAGTGGTGTGAGGTGCACGGGGGGAGAGTGATGTGAGGTGCAGGGGGGGAGAGTGGTGTGAGGTGCAGGGGGGGAGAGTGATGTGAGGTGCAGGGGGGGAGAGTGGTGTGAGGTGCAGGGGCGGAAAGTGGTGTGAGGTGCAGGGGGGAGAGTGGTGTGAGGTGCAGGGGGGGAGAGTGGTGTGAGGTGCAGGGGGGGAGTGGTGTGAGGTGCAGGGGGGGAGAAGGATGTGAGGTGCAGGGGGGTGGGATGTGTGTGGTGTGCAGAGGGGTATTGTGTGTTTGATGTGGAGAGGGAGTATTATGTGTGTGGGTGAGGGGGAGATGGGGGTATGAGAGATAGATGGGGAGTATCGCAAAGGTTGATAGTGAGGGGTTCTGGGGGAAATATGAAGATGATGATGAGGGGTGCTGGAGGAGATATATGAGGATGATGATGATGATGATGAGAGGTGCTGGAGGAGAGATGATGATGATGATTTTACCCGTGCGGCCCAATTTTTTTTTCCTTGGAGCAGTTCGGCCCTTCTCGCTTTACGAGTTGTGCAGGCCTGCTTTAAAGGGAGGTGGTGCCACGATTCTAATAGAGTCTTTGTGAATATTGACAGCCCTATCAGAGCTATGCTTTCAGGTGACTTAGTAAGAACAAGCAATGTAATTGGCACATTGGGTTTTAGCTACCATTTGATGCATCATGTGGGATTTTGAGAATTGTTCTCATTGGTTGATTGCATGATTGGTGTACACTGGTGGGGGTATAAGTTACAGTGGTCGTCATTCTAACACTGTACAACCGAGGAAGGTTCCGTTTGCAGGAACCGAAACGTTGTTTTTTGTGTTTCAGTACACCTTTTAAATTTTCAACCCGTGTGTGCTGTCTCTCCTTACTGGACCATCATCTGGTAATATACATCTTTATTATCTTTTATGGGACAAGCATCTGGATTTTCTTCTTATATGTGTGTGCCGGCTGCTGTTATTATATATATATATATGAAAAACAAAACAGAGAGCGCACGCCCCACAGTGTAACACTGTAACATTTAATGTAGGGAAGAGTGGATGGGGGGATTAAAAACACTCACAATAGGAAGGTAAAATATAAGCAGTATGTGATTAATAATCACCACCAAGGCAAGTCCAAACCGCAGCAGAGAGTCCAAGATCAGCTGGAATCAGTCTCCCAAACAGCGCTGTCCCTCCGGTTCACTCGAAATCCTCCAGATCAATGTGGTATCAGAGTAAGCCTCACTATAGCTCCATGTGCTCCCCGACCGTAAAGGATGCACACAACGTGATGACGTAATGTCGCAAGGTACGTCCCTGACGCGTTTCGTCGCAACAAATGCAACTTTATCAAAGGGAATGTCCCTGAACAAGAATAGCAGTGTATAAGTACTGGAGGGTCTCAAATACAATTGGTGGATATACTAAGTGATAGTCCCTCCCCTATAAACGAGTCGTAGCCTGACAATTATACAATTTAACTTTAACTATTTCATTTGGACTGTTTGTAGTGATTCCAAAATGATAAATATATAATTTTAGAATTTAATAATTAATTAAACGGACTCTCCAGTAGAAATACACTGCTATATGATAGATAACATAGGTGTGTAACATGTACTGCTTGAAGGAGTTAAACATATAATATGTATTATTACAATACTAAAATACATAACAAATTGTAAGTGCCTGAAATGTTACACTAGTTAATGCAAAATACATATATTCAACAAGAATTTAATAAACTTGACTGAAATGCCTTATAATTAAAATTAATCTATAATAATTAATAAAATATTTTAAAAAATCCTTATTTAATAACACTTGATATACAATCAAAGACAATAATTTTATGTTTATGAAACCAATAGCATATTTATACTTATACACAGGTTATAACCACAATACCTAGCATATACAAATATAAAATTATGTAAAAATTATGATAAAATGTCCACATACTTCAAATACTTGAATTTTGAAGAAGGAGGAATGTAAAAAATATATCACATATATGGATGTGTAAAGTGGAGTATAGGTGAATGATAGGGAAGGAAAGGGAAAGGAGGAGGGGGGAGGGGGGGTATGAAGGCAAGGGAGGGGGGGTAGGAGGGCCGTGGGGGAGGGAAGAGGGGGGGGGGGAGGATGGGATTCTCAGCAGTGGACGGGGAAAGTGAAAAGAGGAGATGGGGCAAAAGGAACAGCAGAGAGTAAAACAGAGAAATGTTACCCTTGATATATGACCAAGCTCATACCAGAGTACTGGTATCTAAACACTCATTTAGACCACCGGGGGTGAGTGTCCCCAACCGGTGTATCCAAAAGGTCTCCCTTCTACAAAGTATTTTGAATCGGTCCCCACCTGATTCACTAGGAGGAATGTGCTCAATACCCATAATTTTTAAGGATTCTGGATCCTTATTATGTTTGCTGGTAAAATGTCTCGGTAAACTATGGGTATTGACACCATTTATCACATTCCTCCTGTGCTCCAGGAATCTAGTACTAAGTGGCCGAGTGGTGCGACCTACATATTGGAGGCCGCATCCACATTGTACTAAATAAACGACAAATGTGCTGAGACAATTAATATTACCCCTCACATTATGTCGTTCATCCTTGTGATGGGAGGCAAACTCCACTGTAGTATTGAGATGCTTGCACGTGATGCAACGGCCCCTGCCACATCTGTGATTGCCAATAAGGTTCACTGAAGTGGCACCGGCAGCCGCAACCGTAGGTTTAAGTTTGCTTGGAGCTAGAATGTTTTTGATACTTTTGGCTTTCCTATATACAATTGGAATTTTCTCAGGAATAATGTTCCCCAAATGGGGATCACATTTTAAAATACTCCAATGGGTATTTAGTATGCCCTGAACGGATCTGTGGGATTGGTTGAAAGTGGTAATAAACCTTGAAAGCCCATCTACTGTTGATGATCCACTTCTTGGAGTACTATATCTGATATTCCTATTTTTGATAGTGCACTTTTTGAGTAATGATGACCTGTCAGATAGCATCACCTTGTTGAGAGAGTCAGACACCAGGTCAGGGTTATATCCCTTCAGCAAAAACTTGTCACTCAGATCTTTAGATTGGCAACCAAAGTCACTGTCCCTGGAACAGTTCCTTTTGAGACGATGAAACTGTCCCAGGGGGATGCTCTTAAGCCACTGTGCATGGTGATTACTTGAAGCATGAACATAATTGTTCACTGCAACAGGCTTGAAATGTGTGGTGGTAATGATATTACCTTCCGGATCTGCAGTCAAAACCAGATCCAGAAATACCACTGAAGTAGAACTAATATCAAATGTGAATGTCAAGCCCATAGCATTGTGATTGAAGGAAGTGAGGACATTGGAAAAAACAGTGATGTCACCCTCCCAAATGATAATAATATCATCGATGAAACGACCATAGTATACGAGGCCCGCCCCCAGCTCAGGGTTGGGACAAATAGATGTTTCTTCCCAATATCCCATGAAGAGATTGGCATAGCTGGGGGCAAACCTTGCACCCATGGCCGTTCCACAGATTTGTAGGTAAAAAAGATCCTCAAAGGAAAAATAGTTGTGAGTTAAAATAAACATAATACTATCTAATAAGAAATCTTTGTGAATAGTGGGAATAGAGGGATCCGTGCTGAGCCAGAAGTCAATGGCCCTGACCCCCTGGAATGATCTATTGACGTGTACAATGATGACATGTCACATGTAGCCCATAAATAATTGGGCTTCCATTTGATCTCAGAGATCGAGTCGATGACATGTAGCGTATCCCTAATATGTGACCTGAGCTTGGCTACAAAGGGTTGAAGATAATAATCAACATATTGGGATAGGCCGGACGTCATCGACTCGATCCCCGAGATAATATGTCTCCCACGGGGTTCCACCAGTGACTTGTGGACCTTGGGCAAATGATAAAATATAGGGGTGCGGGGGTGATTAGAATAAAGGAATTTAAATTCAGATTTAGTGAGAATACCCTCCTCTAAGGCTGAAAGCAAATGTTGTTTCAGCAACACCTGATACCGTGATGTGGGATCATCTGGCAAGGGAATGTAGGAGGCAGAGTCACCCAGCAGTCGTCCGGCCTATCCTGGATGACTATGCCCCCACCCTTGTCAACTTGTCCCTGTTTTCCTTCAAATCACATAGTGCCTCTTGTTCACCTTTGGATGTTTTACTCTCTGCTGTTCCTTTTGCCCCATCTCCTCTTTTCACTATCCCCGTCCACTGCTGAGAATCCCATCCACCCCCTCTTCCCTCCCCCCCCCCGGCCCTCCTACCCCCCACCCTTGCCTTCCTACCCCCCCTCCCCCCCTCCTTTCCCTTTCCTTCCCTATCATTCACCTATACTCCACTTTACACATCCATATATGTGATATAGTTTTTACATTCCTCCTTCTTCAAAATTCAAGTTTTTGAACTATGTGGACATTTTATCATAATTTTTACATAATTTTATATTTGTATATGCTAGGTATTGTGGTTATAACCTGTGTATAAGTATAAATATGCTATTGGTTTCATAAACATAAAATTATTGTCTTTGATTGTATATCAAGTGCTATTAAATAAGGATTTTTTAAAATATTTTCTTAATTATTATAGATAAATTTTAATTATAAGGCATTTCAGTCAAGTTTATTAAATTCTTGTTGAATATATGTATTTTGCATTAACTAGTGTAACATTTCAGGCACTTACAATTTGTTATGTATTTTAGTATTGTAATAATACATATTATATGTTTAACTCCTTCAAGCAGTACATGTTACACACCTATGTTATCTATCATATAGCAGTGTATTTCTACTGGAGAGTCCGTTTAATTAATTATTAAATTCTAAAATTATATATTTATCATTTTGGAATCACTACAAACAGTCCAAATGAAATAGTTAAAGTTAAATTGTATAATTGTCAGGCTACGACTCGTTTATAGGGGAGGGACTATCACTTAGTATATCCACCAATTGTATTTGAGACCCTCCAGTACTTATACACTGCTATTCTTGTTCTGGGACATTCCCTTTGATAAAGTTGCATTTGTTGCGACGAAACGCGTCAGGGACGTACCTTGCGACATTACGTCATCACGTTGTGTGCATCCTTTACGGCCGGGGAGCACATGGAGCTATAGTGAGGCTTACTCTGATACCACATTGATCTGGAGGATTTCGAGTGAACCGGAGAGACAGCGCTGTTTGGGAGACTGATTCCAGCTGATCTTGGGCTCTCTGCTGCGGTTTGGACTTGCCTTGGTGGTGATTATTAATCACATACTGCTTATATTTAACCTTCACATAGTGAGTGTTTTTAATCCCCCCATCCACTCTTCCCTACATTAAATGTTACAGTGTTACACTGTGGGGCGTGCGCTCTCTGTTTTGTTTTTTTATAGATTTTCCTGTGGAACTGGTTATTCCATGTGAGAGCTGCCGTGGGCCCCTGGATTCTGTACATTGTTCTGGTGCTACCTGTCAGGACTCACCTTAGGGTTTGGACATTGGACTTTGATTTTGTTATGTATGTAAATGTTTATTCTAGTATATTATTGTTCATTTTTATGATTATTCATTTTTATTAGGGTGATTTTTTAGTATCATTTGTCATTTATATTCACATTTGAACACCTGCTGGCGCTACTTTCTTTTTTCTATATATATATATATGTATATATATGTGTGTGCGTGCTTATATGTATATGTATTAATGTATCTACTTCTAAATTATCTTTATACCTGTATCTGCTCAATTACATACTTAGCTATCCGCATGTTTCTACCACTCTTATCAATCCAGCTTATGTTCCTCCAATGTTTTTATACCATAAGGCCTCGGGCATGTGCTGAGGCGCGCTCTCACTTACCAGTGAGCCCCTGCAGCCGCAATGAGAGCGGCTTTAGTAGGGGCTCGTTTACGCTTCCGCAAGCGTAGGTCTTATCAAAATTTTAGATTTTGCGCTCATGGGAGCGCAGGGCCGGTCACGTGAGCGGTTCGCCCAATGAGGTCGAACCAGCTCCGTGACGTCATTGGCCCGCCCCCCGACACGTCCCCGGACGGCGCGCTAACCAAGGCCAGGAAAAGCACCCACTTTCCCTCAGGCTCAGCGCGCCTCCGCACGGGCTAAGTCACCATGGACTCAGCCTAACAAATCATTGTTTACTGGAGAAGCCAGAAACATAAGGCCGCGGCCAGGCTGGGAGCCAGTGTGCTCTCGCTCGAGCACCCTGCCGTGTGTCCAGCATAGTTGTGTGTGCATGTGGGGGTGTGCCCTCATTGGTTGAACCGCGCACGTGATCAGGGCAAGCGTGACCAATTCAAAAGAATTTGTCTTGCCAAGCAGCGGAGTGCTCACGGGCACAAGCTGGTCAAACACATTGTCGCAATTTATTTGATCGCGCTGTGTTCGCTCTCAGCATAGACAAGCTCTAATACTGTGCATAATGAGGGTGCACCTGGGAGTAGTAGAGCTAAGCTTCCCTTCTCCAGAGATCATTGGTAGTGGTAATGTACCTTATCATAGAAGAAAAGGCGCTTTCAGATGCCATCACCGGGAGAGGTCACAGTGCCGGCTTGCTATCCGTGACCCCGTTGACATATGTGACATCTAATATTTTTAATTTAAAAAAAATAAAAATTAAAGCTACAAATATATTGGGACCTGGAGGTCCCTCTCACCCAGTCCGTGTACGTTTATCTTTGGAAGGGGCTGCAGCAATCTCACTGAGAGATTGGCCCCTCCTCCCTCCTATTGATTTCTTTACACATAAATGGAGCTGAACTCCCTTCTGGGGAAACAATATTTTCAGGCTCCCGAGTACAGTGATGATAGAGGTAACCGATTGCCATGAACCTCATGCGCTGGCACTTACATGGCATCTCTCACTAGTTTCAATAAGGACATTTTACCCCAGGCCGCGTTTATAAATTCAGGGTGAGAAAAGAACCAGCGCTGTAACTGCCCTTGTCAAAGATGTCTGCCGCGTCTTCTGCGTGTGACGTCAGCGCGCTCACGCAGAGTTTGCGTCAAATTCTGAGGTGAACCGGAAGAGCCGGATTTCGAGTGGAGCAGCAAGAGCGTTGGTCAGGTAAGACAGAGGCCTTCCCGGAGAGCCGCTTAATGGGCTGCAGACCCCCGCCATGGAGGTGATTGGCTAGCTTGTCTTTTATTAGCCTTACTGTATGTTAATTAGGAAAAGTCCTACATGTCTCAATAACCGGGAGAGCGCATATATAAAACTGATGAAGGACTTAGGAAACGGGCCCCTCTCTTCCTTTTTCTTCTTCCCGCCCGCTTCTTTTCTCCCCCCTCCTTTTCCTCGCCCCCCCTTTTCCTCGCGCCCCCTTTCCTCGCCCCTCCCCTTTTCCTCGCCCCCCCTTTTCCTCGCCCCCACCCTTTCCTCGCCCCCCCCCTTTCCTCGCCCACCCCCTTTCCTCGCCCCCCCCTTTCCTCGCCCCCCCCCCTTTCCGCGCCCCCCCTTTTCCTCGCCCCCCTCCCTTTTCCTCGCCCCCCTCCCTTTTCCTCGCCCCCCTCCCTTTTCCTCGCCCCCCTCCCTTTTCCTCGCCCCCCTCCCTTTTCCTCGCCCCCCTCCCTTTTCCTCGCCCCCCTCCCTTTTCCTCGCCCCCCATCCTTTTCCTCGCCCCCCTCCCTTTTCCTCGCCCCCCTCCCTTTTCCTCGCCCCCCTCCCTTTTCCACGCCCCCCTCCCTTTTCCACGCCCCCCTCCCTTTTCCACGCCCCCCTCCCTTTTCCTCGCCCCCCTCCCTTTTCCTCGCCCCCCTCCCTTTTCCTCGCCCCCTCCCTTTTCCTCGCCCCCCTCCCTTTTCCTCGCCCCCCTCCCTTTTCCTCGCCCCCCTCCCTTTTCCTCGCCCCCCTCCCTTTTCCTCGCCCCCCTCCCTTTTCCTCGCCCCCCTCCCTTTTCCTCGCCCCCCTCCCTTTTCCTCGCCCCCCTTTTCTTCTCCCCTTTTCCTCGCCCCCCTTTTCTTCTCCCCTTTTCCTCGCCCCCCTTTTCTTCTCCTCTCTGCCCCCCTTTTCTTCTCCCCTCTGCCCCCCCTTTTCTTCTCCCCTCTGCCCCCCCCTTTCTTCTCCCCTCTGCCCCCCCCTTTCTTCTCCCCTCTGCCCCCCCTTTTCTTCTCCCCTCTGCCCCCCCCTTTTCTTCTACCCTCTGCCCCCCCCTTTTCTTCTACCCTCTGCCCCCCCTTTTCTTCTACCCTCTGCCCCCCTTTTCTTCTACCCTCTGCCCCCCCTTTTCTTCTACCCTCTGCCCGCCCTCGTCTTCTGCCCCCTTTTTTTCCTTTCTTTGCCCCCTTTTTTTCCTCTCTTATTCGCCACCCTTTTCCCTCTGAGTATCTGACCCTTTGACATATTGCTCCACAATAATCATACATTTGACTCTAGTATCCGAATCCGGAGGAAATGGCAAACCGGAGAATCACTCGGGAGACTTTTGATGCCATTGTGCAAGACAAGATCAAGATGTACCGGTTGAGTCGGGATACAGCTGTCCAAGAAACGATTCGGCAGTTTCAGCTGGAAGGTACGTTTACACAACTCATATTAAACATAATTACTTACACTTGATCGTAGTAACTATTACAAAGGCAACCTGCAGTCTGTTGACTTGAACGTAGGTAAGTACTGTTTAGTAAATCTGAGCCATTGTGTATAAAGGTCTTTCATTATGAATGTCACATCTTTCTCAAATATCAACTTCATCCTTTGTCTGATCTTATAATCTGGTGATTCATTCGGTTACATACGGCACACCTGTGAGCACGTGATGTGTATTCGGGACAATGGTTAATACACAGCTCGCAAGCTGGCCCATTTTTCATCTTCGCAACGGCCCCTCAAATTAACAATATCTCCCCTCAATCCATCCCCATATACTGTCACGAACAGCACACAAGTGAGCATGTAACTTAGATATGCAACCAGGGTTAATACACATGGCTACTCTAGCCAACTTGCCTATCTCCTCCGCAACGTACTTTCAATAAGTTAATATTAACTCATTACTCAATTTCAATCATATTTATCTACTGCCACCACCCGAGAAGTATGCAAGATGGGTAATTAATGTATCTGCCAGGGTCTCGGGTCCCTCTATAATAGAAAAAACGCTGCACTTAACACACCTGCAACAAAATGTGTCTGAAGATGTAAATACTTTCAACAAAAATACTTTCAACAAAGCGTGTTCATTCAGAGCCTCAAAGCATTGCTTATTAAATAATTTTTTAATATATATAAAAATACAGTGCTTAGATTACAGAATAAGGTTTACAAGAACATACATGTACAATAAATGCAAAACCGTTTCTTGCATAAAAATATGAAAATTCTGTTGAATTATGATTTTCATAATACCTTGCTAAGACTTGTGTACTATTTTTTTTTTTCCCCCATTGAAACAACATAAGCCTACCCCTGTCGTAAATCGGCTGCGAGGTTGACAGTTTTACAGCAGAGAAAAAAAACTCCTAAAAATAAACATTTAATTTCTTGCCTCAATATATAAACGCACTCAGAACTTCCTTTCCCTAATACTTAAACACACGTGTGTCATATCCATGGATTCAGGCGATTATGACAGATGTAACAAGACTAATTTTGACCGTCTTGCTAAATTTGAGTGACAAATGGATATCTGTCCTTGGCACCTCTTACCCATGTAGTATGTGGGCTTATTGTCTGCGTCTCCTTATAACGATTACAGATATCTGGACGTCATACTGTAAGAGAGGTCATCACCGGATATCCTCAGTTTTAATAAAGTCCCACAATCAAATGGTAGATACATTAACACCTGAAGCACCAGATTGATTAAAATACGTAATATCTCATGTTATCATTACCAATTAGCCAGCTGTGCTGAATTAGGAATATTCTGAAAAATCCTTATTTACCTCTATAATTAGAGGAAGGATTGTCCTGGCATTGAACCTGTCGCAACCAGCTGCATGAAAAGAAAACCTGCTTACTTGGAAAGTGGGGAGGCGCGAGCTTTAAACTCTGGGTGGGAGGAGCCATTAACCTCCAAAACAGCTGAGACCAGCTGGACAAAGCTAACTGTCCAGCTGGTCTCAGCTGTTTTGGAGGTTAATGGCTCCTCCCACTCAGGGTTTAAAGCTCGTCCCTCCCCACTTTCCAAGTAAGCAGGTTTTCTTTTCATGCAGCTGGTTGTGACAGGTTCAATGCCAGGACCATCCTTCCTCTAATTATAGAGGTAAATAAGGATTTTAATCAGTTCGTGTTGGGACCTGCGTACTGGTCATGCCTTCAAAGTGACTCGCAGGCTTATACGCTTTGGCCAAAGGGTTAACAAAATGACCCTTTTTCAAGGTATGTATGTATGTATTTCACTGAGTATTTGTGTCACACTGGCTGTTGCTCTGGACTTTTGTTTCTTGTTTTACTCTATTTTTGAGCCAATTTACAATTTGTAGAAGGTGAAAAATATAAAAGTAGTCGAATCTGCATTATTGCTTTCTATCCTATAGGCTCATACTGTAACATTTTTAATCATTTGTATTAATTTGCATATGGCATTTCTACCCTTTTATAAACAGGACAGTTGAAATCACAACCCTATGACCCTGTATACAGTGGCAACGAAAGATACTCCTATCGTGACCTTCCACGTGATCCTGTGAGCAGCAGCTGGAACATGGAGTCAAGGAGAGATGATATACTTCGCCCTTCCTACAATGTGAGCGACTTCGGAGGGGAGCCCTCTTCAGGAAGACTCTATAACACGTTACCAGACCGATGGAGACCTGATGACTCTTTGGGGAAAGAACACTATTATCGGGAAAACATGGGCGCCTCAGACCCTCGCATTCGTAACCTCGATCCTCTCAGACCCCTGGAACGCGGCGACTACCTACCCAGGGATGTGGAATATGGCCAAGGTATGCAATGGGGGCACGAGCGTAGCCCTATAAGGTCTCAAGAGCACACATCGGTCCACCCAGAAATCTACAGGGACTTCCACTCCCCATCACAACAGATGGAGCAGTTTCAGAAGAGAAGGGATAGTTACAGCGTAGACAACGCAGGTCCTCCGCAGGATTTATTCAGGTCACCGGGAGGCAGGGGCAAAATGCCCAAAAAGATTGTTGTACGTGGGGGGAAGATTCAACCAGGCCGTGGGGCGAAATTTCAGAGAGGACGTGGGGCAGCCCTGTTTCAACGTGGAAAAGTAGTACCGTCAGTTCGCGGACGAGGTGCGAGCTTGGTTCACCGTGGTGGTCGTGGTGGTGGGGCAGAGAAAGGTGGTGAAATTCCCACCAAAGAGAAAATAAGTAAGCCCATAAAGAAACCTGACACTGCGACAAAAGATAAACACAGTGCCACTGATGAATATAGCATGCAGATATTCAACTGGGCCAAGTTCAACGCCGTGAAAAAGGATGACGATCTGTTGAATCAGAACAAGGCTCTGTTCAGGGTGAGCACCGAGGCTTGTAAGAAAATCGTGCAATGCTTTAAATGCCCCATGATGGTGCCAAAATCGGACTTCTGGCTCTTTGCATTCAAGTTTTTAAGTCATCCTTCTCTGAAAAAACCCAGAGTGGATAACGAGCTTCTGGATCTGTTAATGGAAAAAGGTACAATCAAGGAACATAATGATTTTTTTGAAGTAATAAGGCCCTATGACACGGAAATGTTGATAATTCAGAAGCGACTGCTAAGGAGCGCAATTCCTTTGCTCATAGCCTGTAACACATATGAGCTGAAGCATTCTATCCTCAAAGATATTGAGCTGAAGCATTCTATCCTCAACGATGATCGACAACTGTCCGGTATCCTCCAGAACACGGTGTCTCTGTGCCGGAAATCCATGGTGCTGTTGGGGCAGACTTTCTCGATGGCTACCATCTCCAGGCAGTGTAACATTTTGGACGCAGTAGGGCTTCAGGGAATGGAGCTGAAGCCTTCTGACTGCCCCAATTTCAAGGACTCGTTCCTCTTTGGGAAGAAGTTCATGGTGCAGCTGAAAGCTTGGCTCAACAAAACCGGTCACAGGATGAGCTTAAAAACCAGGACCCAGCCTGCTATAGATGGCAGAGAGAAAGCTAAACCTAAAGCGACAACCAAGAGCAAAGGTAGGTTCTGCAAACAAACACCCTTTCCCTGCCATTGGCGCCAGTAACACCTTGCGTTTTCACATCAACCAGTATGTACAAATTAAGGGTGTGCAAAGTGGTTCAGAAAGCCCCCGGAACAGAGTAAAAAAAGGAAATAAATTTAATTTTCTATCCTAGATCTGAAGTGAACATTTTTACTTTTCTATTAGATTATTGTGATTTGGTGAAATGTATTATTCGTTTGGAAATGCCACAATACATTTTAGTCCCCAATGCTTCAGTAATTTGTTTTCACAGCTTTGCCTGCAGAGGGATCTGGCATGGCCCTTTGGCAATCAGTGGGTTAACTCAGGGGTGCACCAACCTTTTGCCCTGCACCCCCCCCCCCCCTGCCTACTCTCCCCCACTTCTCGCGCCACCCCCCCTCGCTTTATATCAATCATCAAATGATGCTGCAGGGTCATGTGACATCACTTGATGCCGCATTGCCATGGCGACGCATCGCCCCGAAGCCGCCTGAATCAGGAGTTAAAGGTTTTGCGCGGGGCCTCTAACTGCTGCGCCCCCCTTAAAAAAAAATCTTTTTGTCCTGCACCCCTCTGCCTGCTCTCCCCACTTCTCGCGCCACGCCCTCGCTTTATATCAAGCATCAAATGACGCTGTGACGTCACGTGACCCAGCAGCGCCACTTGATGCCACGTTGCCATTGCAACGTGTTGCCGAAGCCGTTTAAATCAAGGTAAGTGAGTTACTGAGGCCTCGCGCTGTTTAAATGCCTTGGGAAGATGTGGGGCCCCTTTTACCACTGCGCCTCCCTACAAAAAAATCTTGTGTACCCCTGTGTTAACTGACAGTATAAGTATTTGCAGGGCACAAGGTTACTATGTACTGTGAGAACTGCTCCCTCACGCAGTGTCTGCTAAACTTCCCTCCCGTGTAGAACACAAATAAGGCCCATGTCATTTTAAATGCTTAGGATAAGTGAAGGGGGAACCATTTTAACATTGGAGGGTTGTGACGTCAGTTAATATAGCTGGTGAAATAGCTGGTGGTGCATTCACGCACTTATACTGCGCACAGACCTATGTAGAGGAGATATCCTAACGCACCATGTTTTGAAGCTCGGAGTCAGGCTCCCTACGGTGCAGAGGTTAGATTCAATTGTCCACAGAAAGAAAAGTATGCGCAGTCCCAAAAATCCCTCTGTATTCAGAAAACAATGGTATCCCTCTGCTGCTCCCACTCTCCCGTGATCAACGGGGTCAAACCGGAAAACATACACAAAAAGGAAGCACTAAAAAGGAAAAACCATCAGTCAAAATGGAAATTTTTTATAAATTGATTCAATATTACATAAAAATCACACAAATATATTAAATGATATAATAAAAAGATCCTGATAGATCTAAGACCCCCGCAGTCTATGCACTAAAGGAGTATTCCCAAATCACAACCCCCTCAGAACTATAGATGGAAAAGAGATGTTCCTGCTTACGTATGAAAAGGAACACACCCTGTGCAGGACTGGTGAGCATCCACAGCTGGATGGGCTTCCGTCAGCACGTCCGCTCCCCACTGCGTGATGGCGTCACCTCTACGCATTTCGCGTCATATGACGCTTCTTCAGGAGTTATATCCTAGCAACACCCATGGTTGCTTATTATAGCAAGACCGACATTTCCTCAGCCAATGGGATTGCCTTATTAGTAAAAACCTTCCAATCAGTGTTACATGCTGCTGGTGTGCAGAAAAAGCAATCACTAGCTTGCTGAACCATCAGCAGCAGTACATGGGTGAATGACAAACCGAGACTAATGACAACACAAATCATTATCCACTAACAAGACATATATGCATAATGACAACACTACAAAATCCTAATATAACCTATAATACTCCCTAATGGAGCTTAATACTAGAATCCATACTAATAAATACCAATTGAAACTAAGAAATGACTATATCTACATGAAAAGCATAATTAATCTAACTATTACTAAATGCATGATGTAATATGAATATCTATAAAATACAGTTAATCTAACTAATAATTAAACAGCTGATGTAAATAAAAAAGAAAAAACTATTACTTGGCATAAAAATAATAAAATTGATAATATAATTAATACGGATGATGGTATAAATGAAAACAGGAATAATGCATATACAAGAAAATAAAGGAATCTTATTTGAGGAGTGGGGCAAGTTCTATTAATTTGTTAAGCCCACATGGCGATTTACTCCCCAATGTAAAGATCCAATATTGTTCTCTTTGTAAGAGTTTCAAATCGCGATACCCTCTTCTGGGATCTTTGCAACTACTTCCACCCCCCTATAACGTAGTCCATTACTTTTCCCTTGGTGGTGGGTCAAAAAATGCTGGGATAAATTATGAGTACATTGAGCATTTTTGATCCCATTGATATGTTCACCAATTCTAGTTTTAAGGGATCTGATGGTTTTCCCTACATAGCTTAAATTGCATGGACAATTACATACACCACAAAGGATGTGTGGCAACTAATGAAATCATTAATGGGGTGTTCTTTATTTCTTGTGTCACATATACTTTTATCTCGTGACATATGCACACATCACATATTTGCCACAAGCAAAATTCCCTTTAGGTTTTTGAAGGAAGTTACCACAAGGATATTGCATTGCGGTACTTTTCTTAAGTAGTTGGGAGTAAATCGCCATGTGGGCTTAACAAATTAATAGAACTTGCCCCACTCCTCAAATAAGATTCCTTTATTTTCTTGTATATGCATTATTCCTGTTTTCATTTATACCATCATCCGTGTTAATTCTATTATCAATTTTATTATTTTTATGCCAAGTAATAGTTTTTTTAGTTTTTTATTTACATCAGCTGTTTAATTATTGGTTAGATTAACTGTAGATTACTATGTAACTATCATGCATTTAGTAATAGATGAATTATGCCTTTCATGTAGATATAGTCATTTCTTGGTTTCAATTGGTATTTATTAGTGTGGATTCTAGTATTAAGCTCCATTAGGGAGTATTATAGGTTATATTAGGATTTTGTAGTGTTGTCATTATGCATATATGTCTTGTTAGTGGATAATGATTTGTGTTGTCATTTGTGTCGGTTTGTCATTCACCCATGTACTGCTGCTGATGGTTCAGCAAGCTAGTGATTGCTTTTTCTGCACACCAGCAGCATGTAACACTGATTGGAAGGTTTTTACTAATAAGGCAATCCCATTGGCTGAGGAAATGTCGGTCTTGCTATAATAAGCAACCATGGGTGTTGCTAGGATATACCTCCTGAAGAAGCGTCATATGACGCGAAACGCGTAGAGGTGACGCCATCACGCAGTGGGGAGCGGACATGCTGACGGAAGCCCATCCAGCTGTGGATGCTCACCAGTCCTGCACAGGGTGTGTTCCTTTTCATACGTAAGCAGGAACATCTCTTTTTTTTCACCCTGAATTTTTCCATCTATAGTTCTGAGGGGGTTGTGATTTGGGAATACTCCTTTAGTGCATAGACTGTGTGGGTCTTAGATCTATCAGGATCTTTTTATTATATCATGTATTATATTTGTGTGATTTTTATGTAATATTGAATCAATTTATAAAGGTTTTTCAATTTTGACTGATGGTTTTTCCTTTTTTGCGCTTCCTTTTTGTGTATGTGGTGCAGAGGTTAGAAAGCAGTAAGTAGATGGATTGTTCAACCATCTTTATTTCTATACGAATAACTACAAATCTAATTTTATTTATTTTGTAAGAAAAACTATCGGCCGACCCGAAGGTTGTTGCAACAATAGATGAGCTCCTGGAAAATGCGGTGAAGAGAAAAAAGCCGGAGGAGGAAAAGCCAGAGGGGGAAAAGCCAGCGTTCTGGTAAGCAAGCACATTGAGGAGGATGGGAGGGAAGCGGGGGCTGGCATGATGGTCAGCTGGAACCATCGATGGAGAAGAACTGTGAATGTGCAGTTATGAGCTAGGCAGTCTGTGTTTCAGTGTACAGAACTAGAGGTATCAATGGTTAACGGCCAATAATGCAAATGAATGTTTAAATGGGTCGTCCCATTTAGGAACAACATGAGCTAATGGTCGTGATCCATTTCATTAATAAAATCAAAATAAATCGTTAGTGCCCCAATCAAAAATATAGGCAAGTATTTCTATGTCTCCCCCCCCCCCCCCCAAAAACTTTAATGTGCCCATAGTAACCAAACGGTTCTCTGCGTTTTACCAAATGTATTTTGTGATCAGACGGTTTAGGAAACTTGTATGTATAGGACAATTGCCAACCTCCAATTTGCATATTTTTGGATTGTAATTAAGATGCCAGCGTTGATCACATGTTATATCCTCCCCTTGGTTATCTCCTGATATACAATAGTCATTGTAACTGGGCAGGGTGCGTGGTGTAATTGTACATTGAGGCGCATAGAGGTTGCACTTCCAACATTTCTTCTTTAGTTTTTTTTTTTTTTGTGGTCTGATCTTTAAGCATCTAAAGTTTGCAGTCATTGCTAATTTAATGCATCATCTCAAGTTTTATGGGATCCGAAAGGCTAGTGATGCTTTAAAACGAGTTTTAGGAGAGGGGCAAAGGGTCCCTAATAGCATGCACTCAGCAACCACAAAATGTATAAACAATCGTGGCTGTACAGAGGTCAGGATTGTATACAAATTGAAAAGGTCCCTGACATACAGTAGATATAGTGGATAGCTTAAAAATACTTTATTAGGTCCTTGGACCAATATAAATAAAAGGGGCAATAACAAACAAAAACTCCTAGTACTGCGTTGTATATTAACGGGGAGTCCTGAAATACCAAAACCTCCCTGTAGGACTTGAAAGCAGAGATAAGGATATTCAGCGCTCGTGCTGCAGATGTAGAAATTGGAAAATCCCTTTGCTGCACGTTCATGGAGCGTCTCCCCAGAAGCTCCCACTTCAAAGGTGATCCCCCCCTAAAAAGGGGGGAGGACACCCTGAGAAACAGAAAAGAAAAAATGCACAAATGCGCACCAGGGATGAAATTAGTATTGTTTATTATTAAAAAATACACATAAACAGCTGAGAGGATCCAACCCCTCCTCAGCTAAATGGGTTAAACTACCCAGATACATAAACCATACATATGTACTCTAAAAATAGAATACCCTAAACAGTCAAGCACATACAATAAAAATCAACAATCAATGTTATAAATAAGCAAAGAAAGTACCAACAGCCCAAGGTAATTTAAGTTAAAACCGCCATAGAGGACTATAATACCGCTGACAGGGGGAAACGAACACTCACACTGGGGCAGAGGTGGGGGTCCACGGATAACCGCACAGGATCCGGATCGCGGCATTGCAGAAGGTGAAAAAACGCCACTTGTGCCTCAGGCAGGCTCCGTCTCAGCCTCTCAGCAAACACGCGCAGGATGACCTGTCGTGACCTCTACGCGTTTCGCACCACGCTATGGTTTATGTATCTGGGCAGTTTAACCCATTTAGCTGAGGAGGGGTTGGATCCTCTCAGCTGTTTATGTGTATTTTTTAATAATAAACAATACTAATTTCATCCCTGGTGCGCATTTGTGCATTTTTTCTTTTCTCCCTGTAGGACTGTTCACAATTGTAGGTAGAGGTGTCTGTAAAAATATACCCTAATCAAACATATGTAGCCCATGCAGAGATAACCAGAGAGAAGGTACTATTGGTCACAGTGTTGCCATAATGAGCGCTGCTAATGTAATCAGAAGGGATTGTGAAATCACACAATATAACCCGTGTGCACTATGAATCCAAATTGGTCCTATATTGATAATAAAACAAACATCAGGATAGTCCTTGGAGTAAAGAACAGTATATACCTAGGGCTGATGGACCGGCAAAAATAGGACCAAATTACCTAATGATCCCTAATGTCTATGTCCACGGGGGAAGGAACGCCATGTAGGTGATTATAGCTAATCGGCCATAAAGTAGAATTAAACTATTTGGAGTGGTGAGTAACTACACTCAACTGCAGGTATTACCAAAACTAGCAGGTGTGGTGTAACTAATATTAGTGGAGACAACAGCGTAAGTCTCCTTATGCCTACCTACTAAAGATACACAATGCATATAGCATGGTTCCTAGTAAATTGTGACTCCACTACAATGTATCCTTACATATGCGGATGCAAACTATTACCATTCAGCAATAAAGATGGCACAGCAACTAGCATATAAAAGAAAGCTTTAAGCATAGCGACATTGTAAATTCTAATAGCCACAATTATACTTGGCTGGAACTGGTACTAAGTGTGTTCCTATCTGGACTGAGAGCGGAACACACTTACCCGATGTTCGTTTCGCTGGGGCGGCTTTTTCAAGGGTGAAATATTAGGTATGTACGCTATGTTTAAATACCTATATCAGGACTCGATTGCAGCTGCCGCTAGATTAATCCGGAACAAGGTAAACTGTTGTGCGCATGCGTCGGCTTGCTGGCAGTACTAATTCACTAGCCGCACGCCACCACTACTTCAGTGCGCATGCGCTAACAGAATAATGGGTCCACAACGTCTGAATGCCCTCTGGGGGAAAATGCCAAGTACTACATGCAAGCAGAGATAGCCCTGAGGAATACAATGTCAACATACACAAACGACAGCTCTGCATGCGTACAACCACGGTGGTGTTCACACATAATCCCACTAATAGCAGGTTGTTTTGCAATGATTACAACATGAGGACAGTACAATACTCTGACATGTGACCACATTAATAATCCCATATAAAAAGAGTTTACCTAAATAATGGTTAATTATTGTTTGAGAAGTTTGAGTTAAGTAGAGCAGTTTTAAATTTTTTTGTTTTTTCAGGTTTTTGTTCAACGTGGACAGCGATGAATATAAATATTATCAGCAGAAGTTGGCAGACTTCCAGATATCTACAGGAAGGATATTGGAAGAAACCACTCAAACCAGAAAACCCAAGAGGTCCCCGGAGGAGCTGGATTCTGAGGCGGTGAGGGCCATGTTGTGTGTGAAAAAGGCTGCAGCAGTGAAGAAGAGGCTTTTCAAGAGCTTGGCATACTCAAGGAGGCAAAGGCTTAGGAGGAAAAAACAGCCGTCCTCAAGGTCTTCTGGGAAAATGGAGTCCACACAGGTGTCATCTGCCTCCGATGAAAAAGTCAGCGGAGCTGAGCAGACACAGGACCAACCTTCTACAGCCACAACCGCGGAACTACAGGCTCCAGCAATCGCTGAGATTTCTCCGGAACCGTCAGCAAGTATTCAGAACGAGCTGTCTTCAGATCAACAGTTATTGGATGGTAGGAAGATGACCATTTGAGGTTCTGTGTCCCCAGAGATTTTTTAACCCCTTTTATTCTCAAGGGGCGCAAAACTACTTGCATTGCTGGCTCAAGAGCAATCACCCCCTCCTAATTTTGAAATTGCTAATCGCACTGTCGTGGCCCTGTTCTTGTTGCCGTTTTCTATTCCTGAGTTAATGATGCGGTTATTTATTGAACTGTGATGGTGCCGATCGGGCATTGCTCTCTGAATCTCACATTGACTTCAATAGGAGTTTCCTTGCGATAGTGCCCCCATCGGCATCATCACAGTTTAATGAGGACCCGCTAAGCCTCAGAGCACAACTGCAAGTGAAAATTGCAACTCCATCCTATCTAGGGATTTAGCGATATAAATTAGCGATAGAAAAGGGGTTACAGTTGGAAGAAACAAAGCTGAATCAGAATATGAATTTGGCTCTTAATGCATTTTGCGTCTGTAAATGGGTGCACAGTTTAGAATGGTCACCAGAGTAACACAGGGCAGGATTAGTAAAGTCCACATGGAAGTAATTTTGTAAGACTCCCCTAAAATGTCCCACAGCAGTTTTCCAACATGGGAAACTCCTGAATAATGTAATAATACAGTAGATGTGAGGATGTGCATCTGTTCTTGTTTTATGCTTGTACCGCACTTGTCCTGAACTATCCTGTTTTCATAGTTGATGCAAAGACCAAGGATACAGCTGTAAAGTTAGCTCAGTTTGTTGTTAAGATGGGTCCGGAAATTGAGCAGTTCAGCATGGAAAACAGTGCAAGCAACCCTGAATTTTGGTGAGTTTCTCTGGGATAGGCTGTGCCGTTTAGAGGACCTTTGACGATGGTCAATCCAATTGAAATCACATGGCTCTTTGGGACTTGGACAAATTGCAGTTTCTCTCCCTCTCTCCCAGACACACAATTAATATATCTTCTAATCTCTGCAATCCGTTGCAGTTATTTGTGACTTTACAAGGGGCTAAGTGTCCTTTATGTTCTTCACCAAAGGTTTCTACATGAGAAGAGTAGCCCAGCTTATAACTTCTATCAGACGAAAGTGCACGAGTTGCGGAATGCTGTGGAAGAGGGGACAGGCGAGGATGATGATGCGGTGGTGGAGGAAGACGGAGATTTGGAGAACATAAGAACGGACAAGGTCCCACTCGTGAATAATTTGGAGGATGCAGAGATGGAAGCAGAGTGCGAGGCTGCAGAGGCTCCCCCTGGTGAAAACCCATTAACTGCTGCATTCATCAAAATGCCCACGTCTGTGCGCCCACCAATGCCACGGAAAAGGGCTACAACGCCGAAGGCTGGCATGCTGCCACCCAAAAGAGTGTGTCTGGTGGAAGAACCAAAAGGTAAGAGGCATTAAGAATAATGTATAATGTAATATTGCATAGCTCTGACAAAAATGCAGTAAACCAGGGATTCAGGTTTTTGACTCTCTGATGTTCTGTTGCAGCCTATGGGATTTCTCTCTCACTGCTTGCTAATTTACATTCCTGATAATTATCCCTCGTAGTTGCAATACTGAATAGTTTGAGATCTTTACACTCACTTTTCTAATGTTGATTCAAACAAAGGTGCTGGACATAACTTTCTGAAACTTCAGTCTTTGAGCTGAAAACGGTTCTGTAAGAATCTTATTTGTGTATTCCACCTGAAAGGAACATTTCCCCCTGCTGTTTTTGTAAAATGTATTCAAAGCTTCCTTTTATTACATGGGTAGGAAGCTTGGGTCTCTGGAGCTGAACTGCATTATTTTTTTGATCCAGGGACCCCTTTATTACCAAGATACTGGTGATGATAAATCCTCTCCGTGGAAACAAATTGACGTCAAAATCCCATTGGCATACGGGGCTTTAAACGAGCAGTGTGACAGCACCTTTCTGAGGACTTGCATGTTCTCGCTAGCACCAGATATGATTATTGCTCAAGTTGCAGTCTCAAGATAGTTTACCCGCCCTTTGTATAGACCATATAAAGAGCACTGTGTGGTCAATGGTGTTTTTTTTGATTGTTGATTTCTATTCCCCTTTTATTTTCTCCCTTTTTTTTTACTAGTACATGATCCAGTTCAGATTGAGAGTAACCGTCCTCGCGGGCGTGGAGTCAACAAGGGGAAGGTGAGGACCAGACACGACTTTGATTTCTATGATTGTAATATATTCTACCGAAAAACAAATCTTTACACAAATGGAAACCTGAACTAAAAAGTTGTAGGTCACATTACAGGATATCTCAGATGTGTAGAAATGTTTGTATGTACATTTGGGCCTTAAATTAATTGCTAGAACAGTAATCATAGTTCAATTTTGTCTGCATATTTAGGAGACTATACATTTTCCAATGTGACCACTCTTATCCACCGAGTCTCTAATTCAGAAAAGACCCTTCCAACATGCATATATTTATTTTATTTATTTATTTATTTATTTATAAAATATTTTACCAGGAAGTAATACATTGAGAGTTACCTCTCGTTTTCAAGTATGTCCTGGGCACAGAGTAAAACAACTAATACATGGTTACAAGTACAGTTACATATAAACTATAGATCAAGAATAAAGATATAGGGCCATATTTACTGAGTGGTTTAAAGTCTTCAGGCCACTTTCTGCCCGTACACATGAATGAGTGATTAAGTAACTTGGGGCTTAGTATCACTTGGAGAAGATGGCCCTATCTACTATATATTTCTGAAAGTGTTGTATGTGTCCGGGTCTGTATGTGTCTCCCTGTGCCCCTCCCCGTGTCCCTAGCGGCAATCTCATTGGCCCTTGGGCCGCCCCCGCACACCTCTCATTGGCCTGAGGCGGAGTGAAGGGGACACACACACACACACACACACACACACTGTCACACACTGTCACACACTGTCACACACTGTCACACACTGTCACACACTGTCACACACTGTCACACACTGTCACACACTGTCACACACTGTCACACACTGTCACACACACACACTGTTACACACACACACACTGACACACACACACTGTCACACACACACACACACGGGGGGGGGTGTTACATACATTAGCGGGGCTCACAGTGTTAGCAGCACATCTCCCGCTCTCTTCCCCACCGGTCCCGGAGGCTCCGCCTCTCCGTTTCCCGTGCTTTCACCCCCCCCTCCACGTGGGAGCTGCCGGACGGGTGAGGGAGCTGCCGGACGGGTGAGTGAGCGGCCTTCACCTCCCCTCACCCCCCTTCACCCCCCTTCACCTCCCCTCACCCCCCTTCACCTCCCCTCACTCACTTCCCCTCCACCCCCTCTGGCGCCGCTACAGTCAGCGGGGGAGCGGAGTGAGCGAGCGCGCGCCAGGGACACAGCGGGGGAGTGGCCACAACACGCTGCCTCCCGCCTCAGATCCACGTGGGACCTGCCGGACGGGTGAGGGAGCGGCCGGACGGGTGAGGGAGCGGCCGGACGGGTGAGGGAGCGGCCGGACGGGTGAGGGAGCGGCCGGACGGGTGAGGGAGCGGCCGGACGGGTGAGTGAGCGGCCTTCACCTCCCCTCACCCACCCCTCACTACACTTCCCCTCCCTTCCACACCCCCCCTCCACCTCCCCTTCACCTCCCCTCCACCCCCCCCTTCACCTCCCCTTCACCCCCCCTTCACCTCCCCTCCACCCCCCCCTTCACCTCCCCTCCACTCCCCTCCACGCCCCCCCCCCTTCACCTCCCCTCCACCCCCCCTTCACCTCCCCTCCAACCCCCCTTCACCTCCCCTCCACCCCCCCTTCACCTCCCCTCCAACCCCCCTTCACCTCCCCTCAACCCCCCTTCACCTCCCCTCCACCCCCGCTTCACCTCCCCTCCACCCCCGCTTCACCTCCCCTCCACCCCCCCCCTCCACCTCCCCTCCACCCCCCCCCCTTCACCTCCCCTCCACCTCCCCTCCACCCCCCCCCCCCTTCACCTCCCCTCCACCCCCCCTTCACCTCCCCTCCAACCCCCCTTCACCTCCGCTTCACCTCCCCTCCACGCCCGCTTCACGCCCGCTTCACCTCCCCTTCACCCTCCCACTTCATCTCCCCTCCACCCCCCCCTTCACCTCCCCTCCACCCCCCCTTCACCTCCCCTCCAACCCCCCTCCACAGCCCCTTCACCTCAAATCCACCCCCCCTTCACCTCCCCTCCACCCCCCCACTTCACCTCCCCTCCACCCCCCCCCCCCCTTCACCTCCCCTCCACCCCCCTTCACCTCCCCTCCAACCCCCCTTCACCTCCCCTCCAACCCCCCTTCACCTCCCCTCCACCCCCGCTTCACCTCCCCTCCAACCCCACTTCACTTCCCCTCCACCTCCCCTCCACTCCCCCCTTCACCTCCCCTCCACCCCCTCTTCACCTCCCCTCCAACCGCCCTTCACCTCCCCTCCAACCCCCCTCCGCCCCCCCTTCCCCCCCCTCCACGAGAGGAGCTGCCGGACGGGTGAGGGAGCTGCCGGACGGGTGAGTGAGCGGCCTTCATCTCCCCTCGCCCCCCTTCACCTCCCCTCACTCACTTCCCCTCCACCCCCTCCGGCGCCGCTACAGTCAGCGGGGGAGCGGAGAGAGCGAGCGCGCGCCAGGGACACAGCGGGGGAGCGGCCACAACACGCTGCCTCCCGCCTCAGATCCACGTGGGACCTGCCGGACGGGTGAGGGAGTGGCCGGACGGGTGAGTGAGCGGCCTTCACCTCCCCTCACCCACCCCTCCCCTCCACCCCCCCTCCACATCCCCTTCACCTCCCCTCCACCCCCCTTTCCCCTCCCCTCCACCCCCCCTCCACCCCCTCCCCCTTCACCTCCCCTCCCCCCCTCCCCTCCACCCCCCTTCACCCCCCCCCCCCTCCACCCCCTTCACCCCCCCCTCCAACCCCCCTTCACCTCCCCTCCAGCCCCCCTTCACCTCCCCTCCAGCCCCCCTTCACCTCCCCTCCACCCCCGCTTTACCTCCCCTCCACCTCCCCTTCACCTCCCCTCCACCCCCCCCCCCCCACTTCACCTCCCCTCCACCCCCCCTTCACCTTCCCACCACCTCCCCCCTTCCCACCACCTCCCCCCTTCCCCTCCTCCACCTCCCCCCTTCCCCTCCTCCACCTCCCCCCTTCCCCTCCTCCACCTCCCTCCTTCCCCTCCTCCACCTCCCCCTCCCCCCTTACCCTCTCCACCTCCCCCCTTTCCCCATCCCCCCCCTTTCACCCTCCACCCCCTTCCTCCCTCCACCCCCTCTTTCCCCCTTTCCCCCTCCCCCACCTTTCCCCCTCCCCCACCTTTCCCCCACCTCCCCCCTTCACCCTTTCCCCCACCTCCCCCTTCACCCTTTCCCCCACCTCTCCCCCTCCCACCTTCCCCCCCTTCCCTTCCTCCCTTCACCTCCTGTCACCCCCCCCCTTTTTGTCTTGTCACCCCCCCCCCTCCCTTCACCTCCTGTCACCCCCCCCCCTCCCTTCACCTCCTGTCACCCCCCCCCCCTCCCTTCACCTCCTGTCACCCCCCCACCTCCCGGCAACCCCCTTCACCTCCCCTCCGCCCTCCCCTCACCACCACCCCCCCCCTCACCACCCATCCTCACCTCCCCTCCCCTTCACCTCCCCTCACCACCCCTCCGACCTCACCTCCCCTCCTTCAACGCCTTTCGTCCGCCCTCCCGCCTCTGCCTTTCGCCCACCCGCACTTCTGCCTTTCACCCGCCCACCGCTCACACCCCTGCGCCACACAGCCGCCGCACGCACTCAACAGACACCCGCCACACTCGACACACACCCGCCGCCTCTCACCCACCCCACACACTCGACACACACCTGCCGCATCCTGCCCCTACGCAACAATATCACTGACCAGCTGTCACCTGCACTCGCCACACACCCACCGCCTCACACCCTAGCAGGACCCCGACCCACAGCCAGCACTCACTACCCACGCGCCACCCGTACTGAACACCCACCCGCCGCCTCACACACGCTCACACCCTAGCAGGACACACACCTCACATTTTCACATCACTTATGTCACCAAAATATACATTGTACTGTGGTGTGTTTACAATAAACCATTTTTATACAACATCGTATTACATTTTCTTCCATCTTTCTTTTCAACATTATTATCCAACCTTTCCAACAAATAGTCACCTATTGTTCCACGATTTATAAATAATACTACCTATTATGCATTTACATCCCGGGTCTCTCAGCTAGTAGATTTTATAATGGACTGTAATATGTAGGATTTTTCTTTTCCCCAAGATCAGATTTGGTATAAGGATCAATTTGTTGTTACCCCTGAACTGTGGGATCCTCAGCCAGAACATATGCACTTAGGGAGACATGAATAGGAATGTTAGACCAGGTTTTTGGGATACGATCTACTGGAATATTGGGTTAAAATCTCTGGCTCGAGTATTGGGGCCAGAGGAGATACAGATAATAGTCTCCATTTCAGCTGGTGGTTTCAAGCTTTGCCATGAACAAATAATTTGCTTGGGAAAATACACTGTAAAATGCCTTTGCACGATGGGAAAATATGTATTCTTGTGCAGTGACCTGGTTTAGTGTTCTATCTGTAATTAGTGATGTACGTTGGATTTTGCTTTTGAACTTTTTTCTTTTAAAGAAACCAAAGGATTTGGAGTTTGCCAACAAGAAGCTGACGCAGCAGAATTTGGGTTGCCAAAAGATGAGTAAGATGGGACGGAGAGAAGGACAAGGACTTGGAACCGGCGGGTCGGGGATCAAAAATCCCATCAAAGTGTATGTTGCACGAATACTTCTTGTTTTGGTCAATGCCTGACATTGCTAACTAAGACATTTCCGTAGGGAAGGCTTTTAGTGATTGAGGCAATACAGGGTATGATTACACACAACAGACTAAAAACTGGGAAACTCCACACAGTTAACTGTCTGATTATTTAACCCTTCCACCTCCCTACAAATACTGGTTAAACAAAACCCACTATAGGGTTACTACTGTACCTGGGCTGGAACATATGTAGAGAAATTGTTGTATAGCATACAGGCTGATGTGTGGTTCAAAGTAGCTCCTAATTAGGGCAGAAATATGCACTAATCTTAAATGATCTTTCTGTACTGCCCATTTTGGTGATGCATTATAAAGACTATATTCACATCACCCGGGCTTGATAAATTACTCAAACTACTCGCCCCTCCCCGCCTTATTTTTTTTAATTTTTTTTAATCCCACTGTACGACTGAGCATTTTTGTCATTGATTTTATGATTGATTATATTAATAGCAACATTATAACGTGCCTTTGGTTAGGCTAACAATTGATCACATAGCTCAACATTGTGTCTATTGACAATGTGACTGGAAAAAAATGGGATCACTAAATGAATAGAACAGAGCTTGGATTTAGGAATAGAGCGAGGAGTTGAATAGATAGATGTAAGAGTTTCACAATACGTGATGTTGTTGGGATAGTGAAGGAAGACCCCACGCGTTTCTTATTTATGCGAGTTATACATTTTGTGCTTTGTTTCCTTTATTTTGGTGCTGCTGCCTTTTCCCCTCTATATATCTTTTATGAGAAATGTGGCATCTCTGACAGTCTCGGCACACACTATAGTACATGTATTTGTCTGTTTTGATAAGTGTTAATTTTCCAGTTTGTGGATTTTACTAAATGTAACAAGGATGCAGCAGTGCCAGAGTCGTATTGATTTGGACTTCATTCACCAATTATATTTAAGGGACACACACACAAACACACTCTTACCAACATGGAACCAGGAGAGTATATATTAATAACCTGGATATAATCAGTTAGCAGCCTTTAGGTTCGGGGCTCAGCAGAAAAGCAGCACGTCCGGTTCTCCCATAGAGGGGAGATTCGGCAGCCCTGGCTGATATCTGCATGAGCCTAATAACCAAGAGATGGTAATGTCCATGATATTAAGTCACTGAACCTACAGCTGCAGCCATGGCCTGGATAAACCTTGGTTCGTATATAGAGGAGAAAGATAGCAGCCTTATCTGATAGAGTAATCGTTCCTGGTTGTTATGTTTATTTCCTATTATATAAGGTGTGTGTGATTTAGAAGGGGAGGGAGCACAGGTCATGATACCAGGAGTTTCCCTGCTGGGTATTATAGAGGGTAAAGCCTGCACTCATGGCTGGCATCAGCAATGATCATAATAATCAGGATATAAGGTGCTTCCTGTGTTTAACATGTTATGAAGAGGAAGCAGCTGTAATGAAACTGGCTTTTAAAGAGAACCCAAGTGCCCTGAGTATGTAACATGCGCAGAATAATCGGCATATATAATCTGCAGTGTCTGATCGATCACGCACACTCTCTCACTTAACACGGAACCAGGAGATGTAGAGAGAAGCAGCTATTGAGGGCTCTTCAGTGCCACCTGCTGCCTATAAAAACTACAACTCCCATGATCCCCTAAGTGTGAACATGTGCAGTAGCACATAGGGCTATGACCTGGGTGTAGTGAGTGTTTCCAGTTCCGGGTGATCGGCCATGGAAAAACAATGGAAAGTCAGAGTTTCGGTAGAAGGGAGAAGAGATAAGAGCATCGCCGGCTGCTAAAATGCTCTCGCCCCAGGTGACTGGGCGAGTGCCTTTGTCGAGCCCTGGACATCACTATACATTCCACTAATTAGACCCTACTTAGTCATTTTTTTTTCTAGTAAAACACAAGAAGGTTCTTACATTTGATGCAAAAGGACCAAAACCAGTCACTGGCGTCATGATTTTATTCAGATTTGATGCTTTTAATTTCTGAAAATAATTACAAACGGCCTTCTCTCTATTTTTACAGGAGTTCGATTTCTTCTGGAGAAGGCTTGGGTGCAGAAGGGGGTGAGACGGCAGAGTCCACAAGACAACTTTGATGTTTTCCGTCAAAGAATGATGCAAATGTACAAGCAAAAAATAACCAAATAAGTAGGTATCTTTATGAATTTCCACCTTTCATTTCAGATGGCAGCATCTACTTTAGTGGTGGTCCGTTTTGCAGCGATTTTATAGAACATTTATTTCTGAAATGGATAGCTAACTAAATATGGATGTGTACTAACCTTGGGAGGGATGTTTTAGAAAAGTGCTTTTTAGGCATGGTGCCGTGTGGAATTCATGCTTTTTCCCTTAAGGGGGCTAACCATGTACCCGCTATATACCTTTTATTTTAACAAGGAAGTGGGTTAACATGTCCCCGGTGGGGGAATTACCCGAGGTCACTTTCATTCTGCAGAACCTATTTGAGAAGGTGACCGAGAAGCATGGTACAGAAATGCATTGCAAGCTCACAAGGGGGCGGTTTAAATACCCTTCAATGCACATCCCAAACAACTCGTACTACTATTGAAAGTCTGCAATATTCCGCAGATGTGAACTTTAATTCATAATGAGCGGACTCGGTGGCCTCGGTTGTCTGTGTGCTGTTAGCTTGCATGAAGTGGCACAATGTTTGTGTAATGCTTCTGCAATTACCATATCTGAGGCGCAATAAAACTGCTGATTTGCAGTTACATGAAGTGAGGATTTGGAGTTGGTAACATTACACCAGCATCTTCCTCTTACGCCTCTTGCTCAAATGTGAATCCCCAAGGCTGCAGCAGATTCTTGCAGCCAACAAGCATTTTGCCATGGTGCAAATTGACTGGTTTCTGTGATTCCCCTTTATCTCCTTGTTCCATCAATTCTATTTAGAAGTGGTCCGTCCTTCCCTCGCAGCCCTTCTGTGGCATCACTGTTCCATTGTCCAGTTTGGGTTCGTGTGAGGATTGTACGGGTCCTGGAAACCAACATGCAGAGATGTTGGTCCCTTGTGAGAAACCAGAAATACCTGTAGGTGTTTTCTGAAAACAAATTTGATCCGCATTATTCATGTGGTATGTTTCATCATCATTTTCCTGGTTGTGACTAATTCTGCAGTCCTTTTTTTTTTTTTTGGTTGCCTTTTCCCGACATAGCTCCTACAAGTGCACATTGCATTGGCTATGTTGTAAAGTTACAATGAATCTGCTGTTTGCAAATGGTTCAATCTGTTTTTTATTGCCGCAGGGAGCTAGTGACTTCCTTAAGGTCAGAAGAAGTTCATAATGGATCATAAACCAGGATCTCCTATTTCAGATACAGTGCATAAACATCACACTGCGGAGCTTTGTTCAGCTTGCACCTCTGCCTCTCCACGGCCAATATCTCTGGGTTTACAACAAGAGATGGTCTTTTGAGACTGAACCTCACTCTTCCCAGTGAGTTGTACAACCCTTGAAGATGTGTAGGAACATAGAACAATTATTTTGACTGTTTCATTTATTCAAGCCCTGCATTGGGGTTGGAGCAACATCGTCCGGTTAACGTGAGACTGGGAATCATTGCTTGTTGCAAGAGTTTGGGCATTTTCAGTCTGTCACTTATAACCTATGCCAGTTAAATAGGGGCGCTGCATAATTGCCACAAATGTCTTTTGAAATAAGACATAGTTGGGGTAATGTTTACTGCACCTCAAATTATGTGTTTATTGGCAGCGCAAGAGTGTGAACTCTTAGCATGGGTCTTGGCAAAGAATCTGGGCCACATCACACTAAATGATTTCTAAGTGTGAGAATATTCTGGTGCCAGCCTTGTTTGGTGGACACGATGTTGCCATTGAGCCCTGCACTGCGTGTGTTATGAAATGTGACCTTGCCCTTTAAGAGCGAGGAAAGCCTTTGCAGGGTTGAGCTTGGCTTTAGTATGTTCACTTATTTTACTGCTGTGCAATAGTCACCAACTTCCTTTCTGTTTCAGTTTTGCAGGACCTCTCTGAAGACCACAGAAACCCATGAAAAATGTTTTTGCTTCTATAGATGTTTGGGGTCACAATATTTGACCTTTTTTAGCTTTCTTTAAACACCATTATAGATGGTCTCTCTTTATTTTTGCATATTTACAGTATTTGATGTAGAAAGCATGGTTTTTAGTGTTATTGATGGGACGTAAAGGGGGGAGGATGAACTTTGTTCGAGAACTTCAATAAAAACTGTCATCTTCTACTGTTGCGCATATTTATTTTGTGTGTGTCAGTCAAACTAGCAAAGATGGTTGGTTTCTAACATCATAAATACATTTTTAAATAACAAGACATAAAGCAGAAGAGCGGTGTCCATTATTTTACAGTAAGTAGGGAACCCTTTATCTGGTGCTAGCTTCTGTTTCAACAATAACTTCAGAAGAAATGCTAGTAATTCTAAGCGTGAGCGGTGCAATGTTCTATTTGAAGACCCCCGTCCCCTACCCCTTATTCTTATATTGAAGATCATATTCATCCCACAAAGTTTTGTCTTACATATGTGCTGAATACTTTATCTTGTGTTCTTGAAGAGTTAGGACTGCTGTAACCTCACAAACGTGTACTAAAGGTACAGAAACCATGATTTGTTTTGTTTAAAACAAACATACAGTAATAACCAAAAGGAGCCTCTTGCGTGCACATTGCTCTCCAACGCCTTAAACATGTTTCTCTGGCTACATGGAGCAGATTTATCAAGATTCAGCCTGGTGTTGGCCCTTATTCAAGTCAACGGGCATTCATTAATGCAGCTTAATTTAATGTGGGGCCAGGTGTGTTCTATATCCAGAAATTGAAATGATTTGTTGTGAAATATTTTTAATACATATATACACAAGTTATTCACAGGGCTGTGCACACATTTAGGATCTCATAAGGCTTTAGGTGTGCTACTGGAAACAGATTGGAATTGTTATATTTTAAGGTCAACTTGTTCAGAGGCAAAGTAACAAACACCCATTGTCCTCTACCTGGCCACTTTTTTGGTATGTGGGGGATTCAATCTCGATGTAGCCCTTCGAGCAGCTACAAGACAAACTGCAAGGTGTCTCGTCCTCAAGGAGAAAGTGTTATTTGTGGTCATATGTGGACTTTGAGATATATTCAAAACATGGACATATTTTCAAGGAACACCTCTCCTACCCAGGTCCTATGAGGAGAGATGACTAAACTTACACCGTGAGGAACCTGGGGTTTCTGACGTTTGTCCGTCCAGAGAGCATCCGCCATTTGCTGGTTTGCAGCTGGGGATTACTGCAGGTAGATTGCTAGACTGCGTGGAGCTGTACCATCTCAGTTGCATGTTTCTTTTTGAAGATAGTGTTGAAAACGCGGAGCAACCACTTTAGAAAATACATTTTTTACAAAATGGCACGGGAACCTGAATTGTGAAGAAATATATATTTTAGTGAATCATCTTTATAAAAAAAAAAACACAGTCTCCCACTTGTTTCATGCCAGTAGGGCGCCTTGCAAGGTGTCTGAGCAGCAACTTCCTGGAACAAATCGCTACAACTAATATCCTAAGAGCTTCGTCCAGCTACCACTAGGAGGGAACCACCTTCTTGTCAGGTAAACCTCACATTAATGGGATAGCGCAAGCATAGTGCCATGAAGGTTATCACTGCTAAATATAGAGGGTCTGTGCTGATTCAGATGCTGATCTACCTACCCAAGTAAAGTCTGGGTTGTGTGTGCTTTTTTTTTGTGTTCTTTTTAAGGTTAGGGAATGTGGCTGGCAGAGAACAATCAATATGAGGATACAGATTTGGGGAGAACAGTACTGGGACTGAGGAGACCTTCAACTGAATAATTCAGACCATTTAAACTTGGGAATGATAGTACTAATGTGTTACACTGCAGCTGAGCAGCTTCCTATGAGTATTATTATCAATGAGTTGAAACCTGTCAAGTCTCGCCAGTTTCCAGATTGAGTGCACTTATACTAAATAGGGACACAAACACAGCAAGTCTCACTCTTTAAAGTAATTACTTTTCCAGCTTGGCATCTGAGAGAAACAAGAAATCAGTCTCAAACACTAGCTCTCACTCTTGACTCATTTCGAATGAATCTGATTATTACCTTCCCGTTAACGAGGTCCACTCCATATGGGTGAGTCTTTAAATAAGTGAAACTCCCTGACTGCCAATGAAGGTGGCTAACATTGTCTTCCAGATAATTAAATTGCCTTCCAATGACCTGAGTGTATGTCAATAAATAAATAAGTTCAAGTTACCGAAACAAAATTTTCTTGAATAAGGCTTACTCTAAAGCAGTGAAAAATGAAAAAGATTGAAGAATATCTTTGAGAGTAAACCTGATTCCAAATGAGTGAAACTTACTCAAAAGGGAGTCGGGGTACTTTCCAATGAGTGAGATTTACAACCAATAAGTTGGCCTCACTCCAAATGGGTTAGACTACTTAGGAAACAGTGGGATTTACCAGTTCTGATGCAGTTCGCAAAGGAACACACTCCCCTCAGCTAAAATTCTTTACCTTCCTGAGAAATGCGCGCTAATGCTCTGTCCAGAGAAAACGTGCACTGAAGACTGTCTCTCTCGACCTCGCTTTCAATTGGATACACGTTGATTCTCTTCCCGCCCAACTGCTCCCATTGACCCCCAAGCTGAACTGGCTGGTTGCTCTGCATACAAAGATGCCACAAGGAAGAAGGTTCTCCACTTGGTCATATTTAATAGATCCACACCCTAACCCAGAGGGAAGTACTTTGGGTAGTGGAAACGTCACGTACGGCCCACCTGAGCCCAACTTTCGCAAAGGTCCCTCAAATTAGTTATATCTCCCCTAAATCCGTCCCCATATACCACCGCCACCAACAGCACACAAGTGGGCAGGTGACTTAGATCTGCAATCGGGGTTAATACACACAGCTACTCTAGCCAACTCACCTTTCGCCTGCGCAAGGTACCTCCAATGACTTAATATTAACCCCTTACTAAATTGCAATCATATCTATATGCCGCCACTAATGTGTTGCTGTCATGCGCTCAGGGCGTATGCTGGCAAATAGTCTGATCTTGTGTGTAGTTCTCTTGTGGCGAGAAATATGTAATCTGGGGGGCTGGTGCCTAGCACTTGGATGGGGACCAAGAGGTAAGGAAAATCGACTTCTTGCCTCATATGTTTATCCCCCCCCAAAGAGGATAGTGCAATCAAGGCAAACGGAGCTGCAGCGGCTGTGTATCCAGCAGCTGTGTCAGCTGTAAGGACTCCCACGCTCCCTCCATCGTGTGCTTTCTGCATCTCGGGCAAAGATAGACAAAAATGAAAGAACATCCGGAGCAGCAACTGAATGGCAGAATCCAAGATAAGCAGCACTCGGGTAAGTTAAAAAAAGGGCTTTATTTGAACAAACGCCAATCTCCATGGACACCTACGTTTTACACCTGCGAGACGCTTTATCCTTGATACACGAGCCCCCTTTCCCCCTCTCTCTTCCCATGTATTTCTCTCCCCTGCGTCTCACCCTTACACCCTCTTTTCCTGACTCCCTCAATTACCCCACGCTCACTCATTCCCTCCCTTCTCACACAATTTCCCCCACAAGATATATACCAAAAAACTTCCCACACCCCAATGCAAAAAACTTCCAAATACATACAAAAAAATCCCCACCCCCAAATATGTACAACCTCCCCAACCACCCTAAATGCATACAAAAAACCTACCTACCCAATACATATATAAAAAAAACAATACATATAACCCCCCACACACACAAAAACAAAACCTCCCCAATACATATAAAAATGCCCTCATCCCCCCCAATACATTTAAAAAAAGCCCAAGCCCCCCAATACATATAAAAAAGACCCCCATACATATTAAATACCCCAACCCCCCCAATACATATTAAAAAGACCCACACCATCCCAATACATATTTAAAAAAAGCCCACCCCACAATACATATAAAACAAAAGACTTACCTTGTTGATCTCGCGGCCGGACTTCAACTCTCCCCTCAGCAGTAGCTGCCTACATGCCTCTATCCCTCTGTCCTAGGCCAAGCTTCCGACAGGCTTCAATCTCATGCCGTCGCACGCCGAAAGCAGAGAGCGCTGATGTCAGAGAGGCCCATCGGCGTGGGACAGAGGGATAGAGTCATGCAGGCTGCTGATAAGGGACAGCCGGGGCCCTGCCGCGAGAGGACCGGCAGACAGGCCTCGCCAGAGGTTGGGCCCAACCTGCAGTGCCGGACGGCCGGGCCCCCCCGACTCACCGGGCCCAGGACGCCAACCCCGGCAGACCCACCCTGTTGGCTGCCCTGCTAGGTAT
Organism: Ascaphus truei; assembly: GCF_040206685.1. Taxonomy (NCBI): domain Eukaryota; kingdom Metazoa; phylum Chordata; class Amphibia; order Anura; family Ascaphidae; genus Ascaphus; species Ascaphus truei. The sequence goes on from NC_134490.1 coordinate 31,383,041, forward strand.
TAATGTATCTACTTCTTCAGTATCTTTATTCCTGTTCCCCTCACAATCCCCTTTACCTCTGTGGGTGCCTCCAGAGGCTGCTGTTAGACCGCCATAGGCAGGAAGCTGCAGGGAGGTTGAGGCAGGGGCGACTGGGTCGCCGCAGATCCGTGACGGCTTCCGTGTGCAGGGCGCTGCCATGTTCAGCATGCGTGCGCAGGCGCAGATGGGTTCCCCAGTGCGGTGGCCATTAAAGAAGATGGACATGCGCAGTGTATGCGTGCGGACGGCAGCCAATCGGAGAAGGCTCCCAGCAGGGACTGTACCACACATTGGGTGGGGGGATTGACCTTGGGGACACCGGGTTGGTTGGGTGCCCTAGGTACTTTGGGGACGGTGACTCCATTGAGAGGGGGTGGAGTATTGGAAGATACGGCAATGCAAGGCCTGGTGGGTAGGCTGTAACTATATTTAGCTGCATATAGTAAAACTGTTCTGCTATACTAAGTGTGTATTCTTTGTGTCCTGTAACGGGGGAATTCACGCGCTAGAATCACGTACATACCGAGCACCACTCAGACGCACCCCAGGTTCCCAGTAGCGGAGGCTCAGATCTCCCGGGCACCATCAGGTGTTGCACCACACCCATACACCATAGCCACACATCTCCCTGGGGGTGGGGGAAAGTGCACTACACCTGTATCTGCTCATTTATATACTTAGCTATCAGCATGTTACTACCGCTCTTATCAATCTAGCTTATCTTCCTCCAATGTTTTTATACCATAAATAAGGCACCTGGCCCCGATGGCATACATCCAAGGGTTCTCAAGGAGTTAAGCTCAGTAATAGCAAAACCATTATATTTAATATTCAAGGACTCCATTTCCACAGGCTCAGTACCACAAGATTGGCGTAAAGCAGATGCGGTGCCTATATTTAAAAAGGGAGCTAGATCACACCCAGGGAATTACAGACCTGTAAGCCTGACTTCAATAGTAGGGAAACTACTTGAAGGTTTAATATGGGATAATATTCAGGAATACCTAATGGAAAACAAAATTATTAGTAATAGTCAGCATGGATTTATGAAGGATAGATCTTGCCAAACTAACCTTATTTGTTTCTTTGAGGAGGTAAGTAGGAATTTAGACCAAGGTAATGCAGTTGATGTGGTCTACTTGGATTTTGCAAAGGCTTTTGATACGGTTTCACACAAGAGGTTGGTGTACAAAATAAAGAAAATTGGACTCAGTAATAATATATGCACCTGGATTGAAAACTGGTTAAAGGACAGACAACAGAGGGTTGTCATAAATGGAACTTTTTCAGGTTGGGCTAAAGTTGTGAATGGAGTACCTCAGGGATCGGTACTGGGACCCTGCTTTTTAACTTGTTTATTAATGACCTTAAGGTTGGGATCGAGAGCAAAGTCTCCATCTTTGCTGATGATACTAAATTGTGTAAGGTAATAGAATCAGAGCAGGATGAAATTTCTCTTCAGAAGGACTTGGAGAGACTGGAAACGTGGGCAGGTAAATGGCAAATGAGGTTTAATACAGATAAATGTAAGGTTATCCATTTGGGATGCAAGAATAAAAAGGCGACTTACAAATTAAATGGAGATATATTGGGGGAATCCTTGATGGAGAAGGATTTAGGAGTGCTTGTAGACAGCAGGCTTAGCAATAGTGCCCAATGTCATGCAGTAGCTGCAAAGGCAAACAAGATCTTATCTTGCATCAAACGGGCAATAGATGGAAGGGAAGTAGACATAATTATGCCCCTTTACAAAGCATTAGTAAGACCACACCTTGAATATGGAGTACAATTTTGGGCACCAATCCTAAGAAAAGACATTATGGAACTAGAGAGTGCAGAGAAGAGCCACCAAATTAATAAAGGGGGTGTACAATCTATCTTATGAGGAGAGGCTAGCTATATTGGATTTATTTACATTAGAAAAGAGGCGTCTAAGAGGGGATATGATAACTATATACAAATATATTCAGGGACAATACAAGGAGCTTTCAAAAGAACTATTCATCCCACGGGCAGTACAAAGGACTCGGGCCATCCTTTAAGGTTGGAGGAAAGAAAATTTCACCAGCAACAAAGGAAAGGGTTCTTTACAGTAAGGGCAGTTAAAATGTGGAATTCATTACCCATGGAGACTGTGATGGCAGATACAATAGATTTGTTCAAAAAAAGGTTGGACATCTTTTTAGCTGGGGAAGGTATACAGGGATATACCAAATAAGTATACATGGGAAGGATGTTGATCCAGGGATTAATCCGATTGCCAATTCTTGGAGTCAGGAAGGAATTAATTTTTCCCCTTAATGGGGTTTTTTGTTTGCCTTCCTCTGGATCAATAAGTAAGTATAGATATAGAATAAAGTATCTGTTGTCTGAATTTAGCATAGGTTGAACTTGATGGACGTACGTCTTTTTTCAACCTCATCTACTATGTAACTATGTAACTATGTAATAACAAATTATTGTTTACTGGAGAAGCCAGAAACATAAGGCTGCGGCCAGGCTGGGAGCAAGTGCGCTCTCGCTCGTGCACCCTGCCGTGAGAGCAGGGACGATTTGTGTCCAGGGTAGTTGCGTGCGCAGGGGGGGCGTGCCTGTGATGTCACGTGAGCGGTTCGCCCTCATTGGCTGAACCGCGCACGTGATCAGGGCAAGCGCGACAAATTCAAAAGAATTTGTCTCGCTGAGCGTGGAGCACTCACGGGCACGTGCCTACGCTGGTCAAACACATTGTCGCAATTTATTTGACCGCGCTGAGTGCTCGCTCTCAGCATGTGCAAGCTCTAATACTGTGAATAATGAGGGCACCGGGAGTAGTAGAGTTAAGTTCCCCTTCTCCAGAGATCATTGGTAGTGGTAATGTACCTTATCATAGAAGAAAAGGCGCTTTCAGATGCCATCACCGGGAGAGGTCACAGTGCCGGTTTTCTCTCCATGACCCCGCTGACATATTTAACATCTGCATGTTTAATTTTTTTTAAAGCTACAAATATATCGGGAACTGGAGGTCACGATCAGGTCCTGGCCAGCTCTCACCCAGTCCAGGTGCGTTTATCTTTGGAAGGAGCTGCAGCAATCTCACGTTAGAGATTGCCCCCTCCCTCCTTGTCACGGGAAACCAGGTTTATCAACACCTTGTCCCGCCGGGATCATCTGATTGAACAAGACATAGCAGTAAAATAAATTGTAATTTATTCCAGCATTTGACATACACACAAAGTAACACAATTTACACTGTTAACACATTTACTGGGAACAGGGCCAACGGATAAAATCTTCCTTTAAACGAAATTGTCACAAACGACCTCTGTAGGAGCCCTTTCCAATGCACTGGAAAGTCCTGGAACGCAATTCGGCATGCAATCCCAGCCATGACCGCTACGGCCTCAAAATGCGGGACTTAGAAAATGTTCTCAGTCAAAATCTTTGAAGCCGGCTTGTGTCTATTCAGTACATAGCATCTTTGAATTTGCCGCTGAGGGTTTGGCGCTTGGAATCTGAGGTCCTGATTGGCTGCAAGGTTTCTTATGGGTTTCAGAGTTCCATTCACAAACCTCTACAGTCTATCAGAGCGTGGGCATTCTCCTGCCAGCCAATCACCAATTTGCCAAGCCAGGTGGGCACCTTTTCTCAATCTGCCAAGGGGCATGCGCCAACCTGGCACCTCTGCTTCTTGACATATTGAGCGAACCCCCTGTCCAGTCTGGGTAAGGACAAATAGTTGCCAGATAGCCCTTTGTTAGCCCAGGACGGAGGTACTAAAGTATAACTGCAGTACTCCTCCTGTTCTAACACCGTGGCATCCCTGAGGCTTTCAAGTCCGGACTCCGAACAGACCCAGTGGGGCCAAGCCTGGTAGCCATCTGATCTCTCGGAACCACGGATTTGGAATTCAAGTCACAGATATACATGGTTATAAGCATTCACATTTATTAAATATAAAAATGTAATAAAACTCTTGCTTATGTGTCTGTGTGTTTTACTGGTATAAGTCTTCTGGTCCGGTGGCAGGAATACAATAAAAATATATGTTCCCTACTCTTATCAGCCTTATCCCTGACACACTGCATAACCCTGACTTTACGGTACCCACACAATAAAAAAAACTTGCAGCTTTTAAACATAGCTGGAGCACCCCCCTGAACTCCTATACCAGGTTCAGGGTGACTGGGCATGGTCTGGACATCCCACCTTATACTAGGGACCCCGGGACTGTTCTGGGGATACCTTGATCCCCCATGCCTGCTTTACTTTTCCAGCCTGTGCTGAAGCAGGGAACCCTGGCAGTGAGTCGCAAGAACGTTTCCAGGGTAGGATTTTGCCGAAGTACTGTGCTTCAATGTGCCCGAGAATCTTACCCGACTCCCGGGTACATCCCACAACTTGGGAACCCCGATACATAGCAACAATCTGATTAAAGATTCTCTGCAAAACTCACCCTTATACACAGCCTCGCCAGATCCACTGCCCAGCACCCCTGGAAAGGCAAATCACAGAAAATATTGAATTGTCTCATTATTACACAGTCTCCGTGATACATGTACGACAGCTGGGTCCAAGAGCTGACTCTTTGGGACCTTTACACACGGCTCAGGGGTAACCTTTATTATTGAGCTACCCCCTCACCGTCACACTCCTACTGATTTGTTTGCACATAAATGGAGCTGAACTCCCTTCTGGGGAAACAATATCTTCAGGCTCCCGAGTACAGTGATGATAGAGGTAACCGATTGCCATGAACCTCATGCGATGGCACTTACATGGCATCTCTCACTAGTTCCAATAAGGACATTTTACCCCAGCCCTGTTATGTTAAATCTATATTGATGATCCATACGAGAATTCTTAGAAATAATTACCAGCCCCACGAGGCTCTGGGGCCGCGTTTATAAAATCAGGGTGAGAAAACAGAACCAGCGCTGCAACTGCCCTTGTCAAAGATGTCCGCCGCGTCGTCTGCACGTGACGTCACCACGCTCATGCAGAATTTGCGTCGGATTCGAGTGGGGCAGCGAGAGCTTTAATAAGGTAAGACAGAGGCCTTCCCGGAGAGCCGCTTAATGGGCTGCAGACCCCCGCCATGATTGGCCAGTTTGTCGTTTATTAGCCTTACTGCATGTTTATTAGGAAACGTCCTACATGTCTCAATGACCGGGAGAGCGCATGTATAAAACTGATGAGGGCCATAAGAAACGGACCCATTTCTCCCTTTCCCTTCTTCCCCTCTTCTCTCCTCCCCTTCTTTTCCCCCTTCTCTCCTTCCCCCTCCTTCTGTCCTTCCCCCTCCTCTCATTCCCCCCTCTCTCCTTCCCCCCCTTCTCTCCTTCCCCCCCTTCTCTCCTTCCCCCCCTTCTCTCCTTCCCCCCTTCTCTCCTCTCCTTCCCCCCTTCTCTCCTTCCCCCCCTTCTCTCCTCCCCCCCTTCTTTCCTCCCCCCTTCTCTCCTTTCCCCCTTCTCTCCTCCCCCCCCTTCTCTCCTTCCCCCCCCTTCTCTTCCTTTCCCCCCTTCTCTCCTCCCCCCCTTCTCTCCTTCCCCCCCTTCTCTCCTCCCCCCCTTCTCTCCTTCCCCCCCTCTTCTCTCCTTCCCCCCCTTCTCTCCTTCCCCCCTTCTCTCCTTCCCCCCTTCTCTCCTTCCCCCACTTCTCTCCTTCCCCCCCTTCTCTCCTCCCCCCCTTCTCTCCTCCCCCCCTTCTCTCCTTCCCCCCTCTTCTCTCCTTCCCACCCCTTCTCTCCTCTCTCCTTCCCTCCCCTTCTCTCCTCCCCCCCTCTTCTTCCCCCCTTCCCCCCCTCTTCTTCCCCCCTCCCCCCCTCTTCTTCCCCCCTCCCCCCCTCTTCTCCCCCCTTCCCCCCTCTTCTCCCCCCTCTTCTCCCCCCTCCCCCCCTCTTCTCCCCCCCCCTCCCCCCTTCTCTCCTTCCCCCTTCTCTCCTTCCCCCCTTCTCTCCTTCCCCCCTTCTCTCCTTCCCCCCTCTTCTCTCCTTCCCACCCCTTCTCTCCTCTCTCCTTCCCTCCCTTCTCTCCTCCCCCCTCTTCTTCCCCCCTCTTCTTCCCCCCTTCCCCCCCTCTTCTTCCCCCTCCCCCTCTTCTCCCCCCTCCCCCTCCCCGTCTTCTCCCCCCTCCCCCCCTCTTCTCCCCCCTTCCCCCCCCTCTTCTCCCCCCTTCCCCCCCTTTTTCCCCCCCCTTCTTCTCCCCCCTTCCCCCCCCTCTTCCCCCCCTCTTCCCCCCCCTCTTCTCCCCCCTTCCCCCCCCCCTTCTCTCCTTCCCCCCTTCTCTCCTTCCCCCCTCTTCTCTCCTTCCCACCCCTTCTCTCCTCTCTCCTTCCCTCCCCTTCTCTCCTCCCCCCCTCTCTTCCCCCCTTCCCCCCTCTTCTCCCCCCTCCCCCGTCTTCTCCCCCTTCCCCCCCGTCTTCCCCCCCTCTTCCCCCCCTCTTCTCCCCCCTTCCCCCCCCTCTTCTCCCCCCTTCCCCCCCTTTTTCTCCCCCCTTCTTCTCCCCCCTTCCCCCCCCTCTTCCCCCCCCCTCTTCCCCCCCCCTCTTCCCCCCCCCTATTCTCCCCCCTTCCCCCCCTCTTCTCCCCCTTCCCCCCTCTTCTCCCCCCTTCTTCTCCCCTCTTCTCCCCCCTTCCCCCCCCGTCTTCTCCCCCCTTCCCCCCCGTCTTCTCCCCCCCTTCCCCCCCCCGTCTTCTCCCCCTTCCCCCCCGTCTTCTCCCCCCTCCCCCCCTCTTCCCCCCCTCTTCTCCCCCCTTCCCCCCCTCTTCTCCCCCCTTCACCCCCTCTTCTCCCCCCCTCTTCTCCCCCCTTCCCCCCCTCTTCTCCCCCTTCCCCCCCCTCTTCTCCCCCCTTCCCCCCCCGTCTTCTCCCCCCTTCCCCCCGTCTTCTCCCCCCTCCCCCCCCGTCTTCTCCCCCTTCCCACATGTCTTCTCCCCCTTCCCCCCCCCTTTTCTCCCCCCTTCCCCCCCTTCTTCTCCCCCTTCCCCCCCCTTCCCCCCCTCTTCTCCCCCCTTCCCCCCCTCTTCTCCCCCCTTCCCCCCCGTCTTCTCCCTCTTCTCCCCCCTTCCCCCCCCTTCTTCTCCCCCCTTCCCCCCCTCTCCCCCCTTCCCCCCTCTTCTCCCCCCTTCCCCCCCGTCTTCTCCCTCTTCTCCCCCCTTCCCCCCCCTTTCCCCCCCCTCTTCTCCCCCTTCCCCCCTCTTCTCCCCCTTCCCCCCCTTCCCCCCCTCTTCTCCCCCTTCCCCCCCTCTTCTCTCCCCCTCTTCTCCCCCTTCCCCCCTCTTCTCCCCCCTTCCCCCCCCTCTTCTCCCCCCCCTTCCCCCCTCTTCTCCCACTTCTCCCCCCTCCCCCCCTCTTCCCCCCCCCATCTTCTCCCCCCTTCCCCCCCTCTTCTCCCCCCTTCCCCCCCTCTTCTCCCCCCTTCCCCCCCCCTCTTCTCCCCCCTTCCCCCCCTCTTCTCCCCCCTTCCCCCCCGTCTTCTCCCCCCTCCCCCCCGTCTTCTCCCCCCTCCCCCCCCGTCTTCTCCCCCTTCCCCCCCGTCTTCTCCCCCTTCCCCCCGTCTTCTCCCCCTTCCCCCCCCCCTTTTCTCCCCCCTTCCCCCCCCTTCTTCTCCCCCTTCCCCCCTCTTCTCCCCCTTCCCCCCTCTTCTCCCCCTTCCCCCCCCGTCTTCTCCCTCTTCTCCCCCCTTCCCCCCCCTTCTTCTCCCCCCTTCCCCCCCCTTCCCCCCCTCTTCTCCCCCCTTCCCCCCTCTTCTCCCCCCTTCCCCCCCGTCTTCTCCCTCTTCTCCCCCCTTCCCCCCCCTTTCCCCCCTCTTCTCCCCCTTCTCCCCCCTTCCCCCCCCTCTTCTCCCTCTTCTCCCCCCTTCCCCCCCCTTTCCCCCCCTCTTCCTCCCCCTTCTCCCCCCTTCCCCCCTCTCCCCCCCCTTTCCCCCCCTCTTCTCCCCCTTCCCCCCCTCTTCTCTCCCCCTCTTCTCTCCCCTCTTCTCCCCCCTTCCCCCCCTCTTCTCCCCCCTTCCCCCCCTCTTCTCCCCCCTTCCCCCCCCTCTTCTCCCCCCTTCCCCCCCTCTTCTCCCCCCTCTCCACCCCCCCTCTTCTCCCCCCTTCCCCCCCCTCTTCACCCCCCTTCCCCCCCTCTTCTCCCCCCTTCCCACCCCCTCTTCTCCCCCTTCCCACCCCCTCTTCTCCCCCTTCTCCCCCCCTCTCTTCTCTCCCCCCCTCTTCTCTCCCCCCCCTTCTCTCTCCCCCCTCTTCTCTCTCCCCCCTCTTCTCTCTCCCCCCTCTTCTCTCTCCCCCCTCTTCTCTCCCCCCCCTCTTCTCTCCCCCCCCTCTTCTCTCCCCCCCCCTCTTCTCACCCCCCCCCTCTTCTCCCCCCCCCCTCTTCTCCCCCCCCTCTTCTCCCCCCCCCTCTCTCCCCCCCCTCTTCTCCCCCCCCTCTTCTCCCCCCCCTCTTCTCCCCCCCCCTCTTCTCCACCCCCCCCTTCTCTCTCCCCCTCCCCCCCTTCTCTCCTCCCCCTTTCTCTCCTCCCCCTTTCTCTCCTCCCCTTCTCTCCTCCCCCCCTTCTCTCCTCCCTCTCTCTCCTTCCCCTCCCCCTTCTCTCCTTTCCCCTCCCCCTTCTCTCCTTCCCCTCCCCCTTCTCTCCTTTCCCCTCCCCCTTCTCACCTTCCCCTCCCCCTTCTCTCCTTCCCCTCCCCCTTCTCTCCTTCCAACCTCCCCCTTCTCTCCTTCCAACCCCCCCTTCTCTCCTTCCAACCTCCCCTTCTCTCCCTCCCTAACCTTCTCTCCTCTCCCCCCTCCCCTTCTCTCCTCCCCTTCCCTCCTCTATCCCCCCTTTCTCTTCCCCCCCTTTCTCTTCCCCCCCTTTCTCTTCCCCCCCTTCTCCACCCCCCCTTCTCTCCTCCACCCCCCTTCTCTCCCCCCTTCTCTCCTCCCCCCCTTCTCTCCTCCCCCCTTCTCTCCTTCCCCCCCTTCTCTCCTTCCCCCCTTCTCTCCTTTGCCCCCTTCTCTCCTTCCCCCCTCCCCCTTCTCTCCTCCCCCTTCTCTCCTTCCCCTTCTCTCCTCCCCTTCTCTCCTCCCCCCTTCTCTCCTTCCCCCCTCCCCTTCTCTCCTTCCCCCCTCCCTTCTCCCCCCTCCCCTTCTCTCCTCTCCCCCTAACCTTCTCTCCTCTCCCCCCTCCCCTTCCCTCCTCTCCCCCCCTCCTCTCTCCCCCCCTCCTCTCTCCCCCCCTCCTCTCTCCCCCCCTCCTCTCTCCCCCCTCCTCTCTCCCCCCCTCCTCTCTCCCCCCCTCCTCTCTCCCCCCTCCTCTCTCCCCCCTTCCCCTTCTCTCCTTCCCCCCCTTCTCTCCTCCTCCCCCCTTCTCTCCTCCCCCCCTTCTCTCTCCCCCTCCCCCCCTTCTCTCTCCCCCTCCCCCCCTTCTCTCTCCCCCTCCCCCCTTCTCTCTCCCCCTCCCCCCCTTCTCTCTCCCCCTCCCCCCTTCTCTCTCCCCCTCCCCCCTTCTCTCTCCCCCTCCCCCCCTTCTCTCTCCCCCCCTTCTCTCTCCCCCCCTTCTCTCTCCCCCCCTTTTTCTCCCCCCCTTTCTCTCCTCCCCCTTTCTCTCCTCCCCTTCTCTCCTCCCCTCCCTTCTCTGCTTCCCCCTCCCCCTTCTCTGCTTCCCCCTCCCCCTTCTCTGCTTTCCCCTCCCCCTTCTCTCCCCCTTCTCTCCTTCCCCCCTCCCCTTCTCTCCTTCCCCCCCTCCCCTTCTCTCCCTCCTTAACCTTCTCTCCTCTCCCCCCTCCCCTTCTCTCCTTCCCCTCCCCTTCTCTCCTTCCCCCTCCCCCCTCCCCTTCTCTCCTTCCCCCCTCCCCTTCTCTCCTTCCTTCCCCTTCTCTCCTTCCCCCCCTCCCCTTCTCTCCTCCCCCCTCTCTCCTCCCCCTCCCCTTCTCTCCTCTCCCCCCTCCCCTTCCCTACTCTCCCCCCCTCCCTTCCCTACTCTCCCCCCTCCCCTTCCCTACTCTCCCCCCTCCCCTTCCCTACTCTCCCCCCTCCCCTTCCCTACTCTCCCCCCTCCCCTTCCCTACTCTCCCCGCCTCCTCTCTCCTCCGCCCCTTCTCTGCCCCCCTTCTCTCCTTCCCCCCTCCCCTTCTCTCCTTCCCCCCTCCCCCTTCTCTCCTTCCCCCCTCCCCCTTCTCTCCTTCCCCCCTCCCCCTTCTCTCCTTCCCCTCCCCCCCTCTTTTTCCTCCTCCCCTCTTTCTCTCCTTCCCCCTCCCCCTTCTCTCCGTCCCTCTCCCTCCCCTCTCTCCCTTCTCTCCTTCCCCCCCTTTCTTTCCTTCCCCCCCTTTCTTTCCTTCCCCCCTTTCTCTCCTTCCCCCCCTCCCCCTTCTCTCTTTCCCCCCTCCCCCTTCTCTTTCCCCCCTCCCCCTTCTCTCCTTCCCCCCCTCCCCCCTCCCCCCTCCCCCTTCCCCCCCTTCCCCTTCTCTCCTTCCCCCTTCTCTCCTTCCCCCCTCCCCTCCTTCCCCCCTCCCCCTTCTCTCCTTCCCCCCTCCCCTTCTCTCCTTCCCCCCTCCCTTCTCTCCTTCCCCCCTCCCCCTTCTCTCCTTCCTCCTCCCCTTCTCTCCTTCCCCTCTCCCTTCTCTCCTTCCCCTCTCCCTTCTCTCCTTCCCCTCTCTCCCTTCTCTCCTTCCCCCCTTTCTCTCCTTCCCCCCCTTCTCTCCTTCCCCCCCTTCTCTCCTTCCCCCCCTTCTCTCCTTCCCCCCCTTTCTCTCCTTCCCCCTCCCCTTCTCTCCTTCCCCCCTTCCCCCTCCCCCTTCTCTCCTTCCCCCCCTCCCCTCCTTCCCCCTCCCCCTTCTCTCCTTCCTCCCCTCCCCCTTCTCTCCTTCCCCCCTCCCCCTTCTCTCCTTTCCCCCCTTCTCTCCTCCCCTCCCCCCTTCTCTCCTTCCCCCCCTCCCTCTTCTCCCCCCCCTTCTCCCTCCTCCCCATTCCCTCCTCCCCCCCTTCTCCCTCTCCCATTCCTCATCCCCCCCCTTCTCCATCCTCCCCCCCTTGTCATGTCATGAAAATGTATGTTCCCCTGTTCCCATGTTTAATTATAATCCTGTATTTTAAAGATGTTTTAAAGTGCATTTCTTATCTCAGTTCTGGAGGTCGCAGAGAGTTGATATTT